>NW_015386561.1:165691-174119 GCF_001527695.2 Protobothrops mucrosquamatus | reverse complement strand
CAACTCAGTGACCTTTGGATTTGAATTAGCTACTTTCCTGAGATATTCAACTAATCCCTGATACAACCCCTCACCTGCCACAGAATGACTCTCTTCCTACTTGGCTGCATGTTGCCATGTTCTCAACTAAAAAAATGGCAAAGCTACCAGTAGCTTTCTAATCCCACCTGAACTATTCAAATTTAATGCAGAACAGTCACCCTTCTTTTATCTTCTCTATTTATTCATATTTACCAATCTATTTGTTTATTCAATGTATGGAATATTCAATAAAGGTAAAGGTTTCTTCTATCCAGTCATGTTCGACTCTAGGAGGCAGTGCTCATCTCTGTTTCTTAGCCGAGGGAACCAGCATTGTCCAAAGACATGTGGTCATGTGGCCAGCATGACTGTATACCAAGGCATACGAAACTCTGTTACCTTCCAACCCAAGTGGTAACTATTTATCTACTCACATTTGCATATTCAATAACTGTTCCATTTTTTAAAAAAATAAAATAAAGGCAACTCTAATCCAGACAGTTATTGAATAACTTGCCTGCTCAATGTAATATGCTTTGTGTTGACCCCCAACACAGTCCTTACAGTTTTCTTGGCAAGATTTTGGAAGTTGCTTTGTCATTGCTTTCTTCCTAGAGCTAACAGAAAGTGACTGCCCCAAATCACTCAGCTGGATTATGTCTAAAGCAGGATTAGAAATCAGTCTCCCAGGTTCTAGTCTGGTACGTTAACCTCTGCATCAAACTAGCTCTGAAAATATATACTAGGCAATTCTAAACAAAACTAATGGGTATTAGCTCAGTGATTTAACAGAATACCTTGCTCTTTGTTCTTTCAAGGTCATTAAGAATATTAGTTTGAAAGATGCCATGAATATAAAATTGTGATACAACCATTAGGCAATATAAGGTGCCACTGGTATATTCAGAATTAGAGAAAATTAAATGTTACTTTTCAGCCATATGGGTCTGTTCACTTTTACACTATATAAATTCAATAAATACATTTAAACAAAACCAATGGATTGGTACAGTAATATTAATAGATGATTGGAATGGAACATTTGGAGAAATTGAGGATTCTGGAACTATTGGAAAATTTGGGTCTGGCAAACATAATGATGCAGAAGATCAGTTAATAGAATTTTGTGAAGAGAATACTTTATTGCTAGCACATGGTTTAAGCAATATTAATGGGGAATCTATATCTTGGACATCACCGGATAAACAACATTGACATTCAATTGACTACATAATAGTCAATAGTAGACAGAGAAGTGCAATCTAGTCAGCCAGGGCATATCCAGGTGCAGATTGTCAAACAATCCATGAATTATTGATGTCAAGTGTGGGAGTAAACTTAGAAACTTAAAGGAGGTAAGGTGTATCAGAGAGATTTGACCTGAAATATATACACACAAAATAAAAGATCAGTGTAAAGAACAAATTCAGCACACTTATGCAAAAGAGATCCTGAGGCGTTATGGGAGAAGATAAAAAGCATTGCAAAAACTGAAACAGGGAAAAAAAGCAAAATTCAAAAAAGCAAAAGATCTAAGTGACTTTCAGAGCAAGCCATAAGATTTATAGAAGCTGCAATCTATAGGCTATAGCAAGGGTATATCATGACTGAACTTAGACTTCCAAAATGGAGTAAGAAAGAGCAAGGAAATATATCTCAGTTAAGAAATTCAATGACTAGAAAAATATAATATGAAGAGGAAAACAATATACTATATATGTTGTGTATTTGTCAGTAGGTTGAAGTTTCAAGGTAAAATTGGCATATTCAAGACTAACATCAGAAGAGTTCAGAGTCAAATGAGGGAACTGGAAAGGCATATACTTCCTACAAAGAATTATAGAATTATAAAATCATTTGTAAAGAGAGAATATTATACATTCAGGAAACTACTGCCACTAGAAATTTAAGTACAACAGGAAAGCACCAGGGACAGAATGATTTAAGGAGACACTTCCTATAAGTCAACAAATATGGAAAGAGATTGGGAGGCTCAATTATTAGAAAAGATTACTGTACTGTATATATTTTTCTTAAAGAAGGAAGATACAGGAGTATTGTATCACGGTGTATTGAATATAAGGCAAGCAAAATTTTACTTATAATCTTACAAAGAATAGTCATTTTTTTTTAGAAAAGAATTCCAAATGAACAAGCAAGTTTCAGAAACAGATCCAGGACATGAGATTAGGTTGCTAAAAGATAATGGACAGCATGAAAGAAAAAGATGGAGATTTACTTCAGCTTTATTGATTATAGCAAGGCCTTTGCATAGATCGAGCAATTAAAATTATTAGGTATGCCAGAACACCTGATTATTCTCAGATAAATTTTCCTCACTTTAAAAGTTTATTCTGTTCAATGTCATTATATCTCTTTATGATCCATAAAAAACTTGATTTTATATAAATCAGTATTTAGCACATCCCTTCAGAAACCTTCTATCATCCCACTATATATGTTCTTCTACTCTAGTTGACTAACAGAATTCTATTATAGATCATTCAGGTCACAATTCTTCCTGGCATTACCAGTTTAATCAGACAGATTTCTCTCAGTGCTGAAATGTAGAATTATACTTCAATGGTGGAAATTGCATTTTGTTGTGATATTTTACAATTCAAGGGAGATGTTTGAATTGTTACACAAGCAAAGGCAAAAAAAAAAAAAGCAAAATGCTAAAAGAAAGCATTGCTTTAAGAAAATGTAGAGCACAGAGTAATCTGGTGATTGCACAGCTGAACTGGATTTTTCTTTTGATCTCTGACCTTTGCCTTAGCTGTTAGAGGTTGTCTTGTGTGACGACTTTGCACCTGTACTGATAAGATCAACCTTTTTATGTGATAGCATAGCAGAATTCCTAATAAGCTGTTCTGATCCCTGAAGGTATTATGAGAGCAACAGTCACTGAAGCCTCAATGTCTACCCAAAGACAGACGATCACAAACCACGGATATATATATGCACTAAAACTGCACAGAAACTCATGTTTATATAGGAATTATCTGAATATGGTTAACATGCAGAAAATATTATTGTTTCTACCATCTAGAGAGAATATTTCTAAAAATAGTTTTGCAGGATTCCCCCCCCCCCCATTGCCCCTTTCCACACTGTTTCTTAAGATAGAGATAATATTTCAACTTTGTAAAAATATATTGAGTTTCAGTCTGGGATATGCTGTCAACATTATTGACAACAATTTATTGTAAAATCATATTCTAAGAGTGCTCCCTTATCAAATGCATGCAATAACAAATATGGCATTTCAATTTTTTGGGGGGTCCAATTGTCAGACATGATGCTAAGTCTCATTGTCAGAATAATCAAGCTCATTACAGTGACAATCATTTGTTCATAATGAAAGCAAAAGGATCAAGCTAGATCGACTTAGTTTATGCAGATCACAAGATTCTTTTTGTTTTAGATTTTTATGCACCACATTATAACCAATGTAGTCTTTTTAACTTCATGGAGGCATTTAAAACATTCTGGAAAATTTCCACGTAAAGACAATAGCTCCTATAAATAGGGCAGTATAATAGTAGATACTTTACAAGTAAAACACCAGCACAGATATGATCATATGGTTTACCTTATGACTTGCTTCTCTCTACAAGTTTATCTATAATTGGCCTTGAATGAAAATATATTGGTTTAATTAGATTAAATATGAAACAGTTGCATTTATGTGGCCACATATGTCAGAAATCAGAAAACCAATAAATGATAATTTCCTGTAACTTCAGAATTGGAAACTTTTAACTATCTAAGACAGAACATTAAAAATCAGAATGATTTTTGTAGGCTCCTGGATTTTTTTGAAATATATGTTATGAAAAATAAAATTATGATTAAAGCAACTTCTAGATTAATTCTGATGTATCAGAACACATAATGATGGGTTATATCCTACTTTTGAAAAAAATCCATGCCAGAGGTTTTTTTACATCCATAATCACTGTACATCACTGTATCATCTTAATATGTTTCAGACTAGAGGCAGACATTTTTGGCTTTCAGAACAAAAAAATTATAGCAATGTGTTTAGCTTGTACTTTGCTATTATAAATTAGCACAACAATATGGCAGTTTTTGCATATCGGCATCTGTTGTTCCTATATGTTGAGATGAAACAGCTGAGTGCATAAATTGGAGACTGGAAATTTCAAATCTCCTTTCTCATAAGTTCTCTGGCTCTTCAACTGGCCCTATATCCTGCTTTGGAGAAATAACTTGGTAGTTTCTGCTGCCGTCTCTTATACTGATAGGAAATACCTCACTTGGTAGCCTATCATAACCCCAATATGCATGAGAGATTAAAAATGTAAAAAAAGGGAGAAATAATTTCAACAGCACTTTTTATACTATAGTTATTGCCAGCATAAAAAGTATTTGAAAGAGAGATTGATGGTGAAATGATGGGATTTATTAGTTTTTATAAGGTTCCATACTTTCATCAGTTTTTTTCTTTATAATCAGAAAAAGCACTAGGCAAGGATATCCCACTCTCTCTCTGTCTCTTATTATTAATTACTGCCTTAGAAATATTAGCAGAAAGTTTTTGAAGTGACAAATGCTTGGTCTCAGAATCTGTACAGAGGAGTATAAGCTTAAATGTTATGCATATGATGTCATACAAGGCATCAAAGAACCACGACATGCAATAAGACGGTTGATGCAAACAACTGAGAATTCTATGGATATAAAATCAATGTTCAAAAAAGAAAAATTATTACAGGTCATTTAACGCATGAAGATTGCCTGTGGAAGAAATCTGGCTGCCAGATGATACAGTAGATTCAGTAAAATATCTGGGTTTATATTTGACAGTCAACAATCACAAAACATATCAGAATAATTTTGTAAAACCATGGAAACTAGTCAAAAGAGATTTCAAAAGGTGGAAAAACATAAAGATTTCTTAGTTAGGATCGACTGTGACTGATTGCGATGAATGTGTTACCCATGATAAAGTATTTGTGCCATTTCCAATTCCAGAAAAAAAACCCCACAAGAATGGCAAAGAATGTTAATGCCTTTATGTACACTGGAAAAAAACAACTAGACTAAAATTCAAAATTTATAGGATTCAAAAGATTGGGGTTGTCTTATTCTTCCAAAATTCAAAATATATTATAGAGCAAGCTGTCTTCGTGGCTAGCATAATGGATAAGATCCCCCAATAGTAAAACATCAATATTGGAAAGAACTGGCCCACCTAATGGGCTTTACAGACACTTATAATATGGGGAGTCAAAAGAGGATTGCCCCCCAAAATCACAGGACCATTATCCTTCCATAACAGCAAAATTTTAATTCTGCTTTTCTGCTCATCCACTCAGTTGTGCTTCTGATGAAAACATTCATAGGTTTTGTGAGGTACGTGGAATGCTTCATTGCCTTCACTTTGGCACTTCCATTCTTGTAGTTTGCACCTGAAGCCTGTATGTCACGGAGATTTGCTCACTCTGTTGCTCTAATCTTGAAGTCTGAGATATGAATTAAACATAAACACGTAGGAGGGTATTTCCAGCTGTGATCCCAGATGATGCATTTAATTAAATAGAAAAGACTTGTCATGTCACTGTTTTTTCCTTTCACTCTTCTTGAATCTTCATTAAAGTTCTTTCCACACCCTTTGCAATTCTGCCTCAATGTAAATCTGCCTTCTATGTTTCTCTGAATAAAAGAGGCAAGTCAACCCTCCCCTCTGATACATTTTTGTTTGTGCTTGTGATATATATGCATGCGAGAGAGAATGGCAAGCAGAATGTGTTTGTGATTCTTTCACAAATTTGTTCTAAATGCATTTGGAGTTGCCAAAATAGAAAAATTGTGCATGACACATACTACTTTAGTAAAGGAAATGCACCTTTGTTAAGTGTAAAGAAAACTTGCTGTTTAGTAGATATAGCACATCCATTAGAAAATATTCTTACTCAAATCAAGATGAAGAGGATTAAACTCAGATCATGATGAACAACATAGAATTGGAATGGGGTGGGGGGAAAGCTTCATAATCCTTTACCATTCTTTAAACAAACTCTGCTGATAATGAGAATGTTCCCACCCTTTTGTAGAATTCTTATCATGTTGGAATTCTAGGTGTACATGAGACAAATAGATTTGAGAAATGCATTTAATATTTCATATATACATAAATGATATTGTTCCTGTGGTTGTTAAAATGTGAATAATGGTGGGGGTTTTGAATAAATAGCAACATTAGATAGGGAGGGAGATAATCAGGATGAATAGAAAAGGTGAACCTCATCTCCTCCCTGCACAATCAGATCTTCTCCCCGTACTGCTATTGAAACACAAATAATTTTATATTAGCATGGAATACATGTATTGCCACATACTTAAAATTTCTCAAGTTATCTTGACCTTGCTTGGCCTTGAGAGGATTTCACTGGAGCTAAAGCAAAGAATCCTCTTCTTTTATGTGGCAGGCTTGCTTGGAAGATATTTTTCCTACACCTATACCAATTTAGGTAAATTTTTTGTCTGGCGCATGAAAGAGTCTCTACATTGCCAGATTAATGTTCTGCTTTCCATGTTACTGGAAAGATTTAGTAATACTGCACAATTTATGCCTCAGTCCAGTAAGGGAAAGAGAAACAATTTCACATGTGGATTTTTGTCACCTTTTTACAAAGCCTGGTGGGTGATCTATTATAATATCTCAGTAGATATTAAAGACCTCCTTCATGTTTGCAATTTCTGAAACTGTTACTAAACTTGGATAAGTTGTCATTGCTCTTGATATTTTAATTTAGAGATAATCTGTCTGTGCTTAAATTCATTTTCTAACATATTTCTCTGAATATGTATATCTCTAACTATAGTGGACTTTATAATAACAAATTTATAATATAATTTAAATATTAACTGAAATAACACCTCATTGTTTTAAAGCAGAGAACATACACAACTGTTTTGATAAAAGTGTGTCAAAACACTAAACAAATTGCCTCCAACAGAAACAGGCCAAATGAATGGAATTAACAATAAAATTGACCAAATGGTATGCAAAGATTAGACGTGAAACAAGTACTATAACTGTTAGTGATCAAGAAAAGAACAGCAAAAAGGAAGCCATAAATGTGGAGAATGTTGAAAAAATGTAGGAAATAGAAGTAGACAGTATAATTGAAAAAAATGTTAAAATATGGACATGGTTTTCTTATGAAGTGACTTGTTTAACAATGCCTGACAATTATCTCCTATACAAAAGAAAAGTAGTAAGAATAAATGGAGATTATAATCAGTGGCTAAAATAACTCCAGAAAAATTGTCTAGGATGAATAAAGTACTTCAATTTTAGGTTGGAATTGTGGACAACATAAAGTGTCTGGTAGATTTGTGCAACCCCCCCCCCCAAATTGGGGTTCAAATATACACAATTATACAAACAATTTTAAACTTTTCTTGTTGGAATTTATGGATAGTCAATTAGAAAAGAGCCATTATTTTGTTATGATTGCTGCTGCAAGACTACTATACTGTATGTGCAAAAATTAAAAGAGTCAGAAATGCCTACAATGGAGAAATGACTGATAAAGTTGACAGAGCTAGCTGAGATGACAAAATTAACTTGCTTGATTAGAGAAAGCTCAAAAACTACATTTACTAGTAACTGGAAAGAAGTTGTGATTTATGGGTTTGTAGAAATGGCAGCTTATGGAACGAAGGAAATGGTGATATAGGCTTGGAGTAAAATCTAAATGTATCTGCTATCTATTATCAAGAAGATCAGAAGCTGCTTTCTCATAATGTTTCCTCCCTATTTCTATTTATTATGTTCACTATTTTTCTTTATTTTCTCTTGTGACTTTTACTTTGTTAAAGATGTCGTTAATAAAAACAATATGTATAGATTACAGTAGATTGCACCTGGGAAAGTGTGTGACATGAGAGGTAACAATAAACAATATTTGTCAAGTGGGGCTTATGCATACCAGCTGAAGTGGTTGGGTTATATAGAATGACTGAAAGTCAAATCCATCTTCGATCAAAACTATCACAGAAAGAAGATGAATAGATAAAGACGAAGGGGAAGATTTAAAAAAAGTTGTGGTTGTCTAGAAATCATTTCAAAAGAGACATAAAAAGTGTAAAGAAAAAAAGCAATATGTGAAGTGACTGACATGGGAGAAAGAAAGGATGCTTTGTTAAGAATAGAAAGTTATGGTGAGATACAATTTTTATTTATTTATTCAATTATTCTAGCCACCTATCAGAGTCAATGACTCTAGATGGCTTACAATTCAAAAACTGTCCTTGTTCTTTTGGACCTCTCAGCGGCTTTTGATACTGTAGACCACGGTATCATGCTGCGGCGTCTCGGTGGGTTAGGAGTGGGAGGCACCGTTATGCGGTGGTTCTCCTCCTTCCTCAC
>NW_015386561.1:159973-165135 GCF_001527695.2 Protobothrops mucrosquamatus | reverse complement strand
CTAGGGAGGATTTTAGGTAGGGATGATTTTAAGAAAATTTTAATTGACACACAGCTTCCAATATTTGGCTTTTAATTTGGTTTTATGGGGTTTTTTTGTTTTTTGATGTATTTTGTTTGTATCTGTTTTAATATGCTGTGCACCGCCCTGAGTCCTACGGGAGAAGGGCGGTATATAAATTAAATTATTATTATTATTAAAAAGACATTAAAACATTTTAAAACAATAAAAAAATAAAAATATCCAAAATAAATAAATGTAAGCATAAACATATAAACATATATACATAAATACACATGCACATATACATATACATATACATACAATATATGGATGGTGGATATAATGGATAGTCAATGGATATCAGCTGAGATACTTGGCCTGTTATTAATACAGCCAGGAAACAAGACCCTTGACACATTCAGCACTACAGGCTCGAGAACATAGTCAAGTTTTTAGGGCCTTCTTATGAAAGACTAGCAAGGTTGGGACTATTCTAACCTCTAAATGAGAATATTTGTAGGTCAGGGTTGAAATGAGGGGTCCTTGATACTCTCTGAGTTTTGTGCCGATTGTCTGTAAGAAAACAATTAAGAGCACCAAGGAGCCCTCATTCTAATCTCCGCAGGGAGGACATTCCATAGAGCAGAAAAAGCCCATCTTTTAGTTCCTGCCAGCTGATACTTTTTAGCTGACAGGATCTGCAGCATGCCCATTCTGCTAGATCAGGGGTCACCAACCTTTCTGGGTTGGTGGCCTGCTGGAAAAGGGAGGGACCTTTATGTGCACATGTGCATACATGTAAATGTGGCTGCACACATGTGCGAATGGGGCTGTGAGCATTCACGCTCCACAAATGAGTCTGCTAGTGCTGATGTATGGCTCGCAGCTCACCTAGGGCCAGCAAGAGGCTCGTGGCTTGCCTGACACTGGCGAGAGGCTTGTGGCTCGCCGAGCGCCGGCATGCGACTCAGCTACCACTGGTGCACGGCTTGCAGAGTGCCTAGTGCCGGCAAGTCACTCATGGCTTGCCTGGTGCTGGCTAAACACTCGTGGCTCGCCTAGCACTGGTGAGAGGCCCATGGCTCAGCTCGGCTAGCACCGGCACGAGGCTCATAGCTCAGCTAGCACTGGCACAAGGCAAGAGCCTGAGTGTGCGCTTATGCTAGCCACTCATGCATCCCGGTGGCCAAGAGGCCATGGCCCAGTAGTGGCCCATGGCCCATAGGTTAGGGACCTCTGTGCTAGATCAGGTTGGATAGTAGAGACTCTTGGAAACTCAGATAACTCAATCCCAAGCCACATGAACTTAGGTAACTCAGTCCCAAGCCACCAATGTATGCTATTGGAGTAAACTAAATTTATCTATTTTTCCTTTTCTTATGTTATGCCTTTAATTATTTTCTGCACTCTGCATAATGTTGCTTATCACAAAAATGAATCATGGGTTTGTAAGCATATATGTATGCATGTATCATATAAAGAATATATTACCCAAATTTCTAAATCTAAAAGTTTAACCTATGACAATGAAATTTCATATTGAATGTAGCACTATTTAGAAGGTGGCAAATTAAAAAGATGTGAAGATTTTCTGGTTAAGTTGTAGCTATCACGTTGCCTTGTATACTTTTAGTATGAAACAACAGACAGTGATATAGGGAAATGGTCCAGCTATGAAAAAATGATATTTTAATGCAATGTGTTAATGCAATGTAATGTGTTAATGCAAATGACATATTGTCATTAAATCATTTGAAATTACTGTAGGAGGCATTTTATTGAACAATCTATGGAAGTAAATTAATTGGGCAATGAAACCTGACAGTTGCCCAGGTGAGATTGTCAAGTTGTAACGATGCCCTGAGGGCAGAAGGCCCAGCTGGGTGCTTCTTTTTTCCTCAGAATGGTTATTGTCTTGTGATAAAAATATAATTACCCCCTGTTGGGACCTAATGGTTTAATGAGATTTTGTCCAGTATCTAATATTAATGCCTTATGGCATTTGTGCACTGCAACACAAAATAGCTGTCATTTAATCTGGTGTTAAGAAGCACCAACTGTCTAGGAAAATGTTCTTTTTGGTATTTTTATTTTGCTTATGTATAATTTCTTCTTTCAAACGTACTGCTGTTTTTAGATACACACAAGAAGCAATGTCCAATTGCCCTAACATATGTTTTCTTTTAGCTTGAGAACAATGCTTAGGAATCAATGATATTTACTTCCAATGATATCAGATTAAGAAAGTGAATGCCAGTTAACTTGATGCCCAAATAGGTCCTTTAAGAAATAGAGCAGAGTTCTTGGGGGGACCCCCTAATATAAATCTTATTAGAAAAAAATATGCCAAACTTTACTTTCAAGTATTCAATATGTTCGATATATGCTCATTACATCTTAGCACATTTGTATTTCCTTAGTGGTCTTTCATACATTCCAATTCAGGGTTACAGAAGTAAAGGGAATGTAATTGATGGATTATTAGAGGAGTGTATATCTATGACTCACCAGATTGCAATACCACAAGAATGCAACTTCGATCATTTTTCATCACTTGCTGTACTGGCTATAACTGATAAGGACTGGAGTGCAGCTTCAATAGCATCGTGCATGAACTGTCTCTGCATTGATGCCTCAGTTGTAGTAGGCTTTGGGAAAGTCTCCTTTGTGGAAGAACTGAGTGCCTTGGTATTAAAACAGTTAAAGTTCTTTCGTTAAGCCTTTCATTTTTAGAAGAGACTGAAATAAAAATACATGCATAGTTAATACATATGACTTATCCCTTGAGTCAAGTACCAGTTCACAACTTGGCTTTGATGTGTTAAACTCCTAGAATAGTAAGGGTACCTAATAATTATATTGGGGATTCATGAGAAACATACAATGCAAGTTCAACATGATACTACTCTGTTCTTTATTGATTCAAAAAGGACTGAAACAAGCATGTGTTACAGAACCTATTTGTTCTGATTGTTGTATATACTATTTGGTGCAAGTTTGATTCCTCTGTGTTGGTCAACACGATTTTGAATATGGTCTGCTTAACTTGTTTATGTCTCTAGTAGGATTGAGACAATGATCCACATAATTTGTTTTTTATTGCAGAGTGAATGGCCTTATTGATAAAACAAAACCAAAGAAATGGTATTCTCAAGAACACTATTTATTTGTATCAACCAAACTATATTGTTCAAATGCCTTGGAATTGTTTTCAATGTTTTTACATTTTAGAAGGAAGAAAAAAATGGCCTTTATATGAGCCAAAAAATGTAAATATGTTTCTGATAATAGTTCATATCTATAAACAAGGCCATAAGTTCTTATCAATGGCACATGATGGCAAATATCTTGATATAATACCCTTCAGAGTTGTTCAGTCAAACAATTTAAGGATCCTGATAAGCTTAGTTTGAATCTTGATGTGCCCTCTTCATAAAGACAAGAAGCTGGTTTTTAATAAAGGTGTGCGTGCAGCTCTGTCATTTAAAATAGTGGCTGAGATTAATCTATTTTGAAATCCCTTTGCCTCACTGACTCTGCGGGATAAATTCTTCATAGATAAGTGGTATAAAACCACTTTAAATTCATTTGCTTTATTATTCAACATGTCCACATATAAATGAGTGGTGTAACCACATCTGGAATTCTGTGTGTAGTTCTGGTTGTTGCCCCTCAAAAGGAATATAATGGTGTGATTCAGAGGAGGGCAATTAAAATAATCTAAATGCTGGAGCAGATTTCATACAAAAAGTGCTATATTTGGAGTTTTTTAGTCTAGAAAGGAGGCAGATAAAAAGGGATGTGATTAAGATATACCCAAATTATGAACAATATATCTAAAGTAGATAAGTGTACATTGAAGATCACCCAGTGAAACTGAATCCTGGAAGAATCAGGACATATAAAATATTTCTTTAAAACCAATGCATGATTCAGCTTTGGAATAGTTACCAGGTTTTGATAGCTTCAAAAAAAGGGTTGGACCAATTTATAAAAGTCCTGGGGATCACTGACTATTGGCTTTGATGACAATATAACTACCTTTGAAAGCCATCTTCTGGGAAGCTAAGGAACTTTCTTGTGTCCCTGAGAGAACAGACCACTAGATTAGATGGGCCTAATCCAGTAGAGTATTGCTTTTGTTGTTAATATCTGAGCTCAATTGGCCTTGAAAGATCTTTCTGAAAAAGCTAGAACAGCAGGTTTTAAACCAAGACCTTCAGAAAGATCTAAGTTCCAACCCAGAATTGGTCAGCTCAGCTTATTTTAGAGGCCTTCTACCTTTCCTACATCTATTGCCCCCCAAAAAGGACAGCTTTCACATTAGCTAGTTCGATACTCCGCTTTCGTTGCCATTCACAGCACATGCCCTTATACTTTGGGTGATAAAGCAGTGATGATCTCCTAGAGACTGGCCATTTTATTTTTCTTTTCACCACTGCAATTGGTTGCACGGCTATATAGCTAAGTTGTACAGAGCAACATGTATACTATTATACAGTTTAAATCTTGTTATTTTATATTGATGTTTTAGGACAATGAGGTTTTTCTGGTCTCTGGCTATAAGCAAACCTGTAAGTGGTATTCTAATAATACTATGATTTTACCATGCCATTTTCATATTCTGATGTCCTTCTGTGAAACGGGTAATCTCAAATTATTGCCATGATCAGCAATGGTGCCCAAGGACCATTTCCTCACTCTGAGAAAACAGTATGTTAAAAGCTACAATCTGCAGAATGTACTTTATTCAAAAACACACTTATTTATTTATTTATTTATTTATTATTTAGATTTATATCCCGCCCTTCTCCTCGTAGGACTCAGGGCGGCTGACAATCAATTAAAATACATAAATAACAATACAGGTTTAAAATTAATTTAAAAGAAATATTAGAGATTGTCCAATTTAAAATATTGATTAAAACCCCTCTAAAAATTTCCCTAGGCCAGTCCTGCGAGCTGGAATAACCAAGTCTTGAGGGTGCGGCGAAAGGAAGGGAGATCAGGGATAACCCTGATCTCTGGGGGCAGTTCATTCCAGAGGGTGGGAGCTCCCACAGAGAAGGCCCTCCCCCTTGGGGTCGCCAGCCGGCACTGTCTGGCCGACGGCACCCTGAGGAGACCCACTCTATGGGAGCGTACAGGTCGATGGGAGG
>NW_015386561.1:129357-158950 GCF_001527695.2 Protobothrops mucrosquamatus | reverse complement strand
CCCGGGCCCTCCAGAGATCATTTACCAACGTGACCAATGCCGTTTCCGTGCTGTATCCCGGCCTGAAGCCCGACTGGAGAGGGTCTAGATAGACCGTTTCCTCCAGGTGCCAGGGAAACTGCTGTGCAACCACACTCTCAACAACCTTCGCCACAAAGCGTAGGTTGGAGACTGGACGATAATTTGCCAATACATCTGGGTCCAGGGAGGGCTTCTTAAGGAGGGGCCTCACCACCGCCTCCTTTAGGACCGCGGGGAAGGCACCCTCCCGTAAAGAAGCGTTTGTAATTCCCTGGGAGAGGCGCATCAGGGACTAAGTCAATGGGGCAGTCATAGGGCCTGTGCGGGGGCAATTGATCCGCCTCCGACTCGCTGAATACATCAGCATAATCTGCCAATTCAGAGGGTAAGGAGACCCCCATGGGCCCCTCTACCTGACCGGCACAGATGTGGAGGGTGTGGTCCACGCACTTGAAGCTTGGAAAGGTGACCAAGTTCTGTGACCAATAAATCTGTGGGTCATGCGCCCGGAGCCACGCCATTCCCAAGACCACAGGGAAATGCAGGTCTGAGGTGATATAAAACTGGATGGCCTCCTCATGGGTACTGATGGCCATACATAGTGGTTGCGTGGCAGCCTTAATTGGCCCAGACCGAAGTACTCGACCATCAATGGTTTCCACTAACATCGGTGGATCCACGGGGCATTGGGGAATCGCCCATTGAGCCACGAATGCTGCGTCTATAAAGTTTGTAGTGGCCCCAGAGTCAATCAACGTATGGACAGGAATCCCGTTGGGCAACTTAGGAAGAATCAGGCGTGCCTCCAAGATCAAATGTTTTGGGGGTCCGTGGTCAGCATCAGAAGGGTGTGGCTCGGAGGTGCGGGACGCCCAACCCAAAAGGCCTTTCAGCTCGGGCGTGGGCCGTTTCCCGATAGGGGAGCCGATGGCAGTCTCGGGACAAGCTCCGGCACAGACGCCCCTCGTCGCTTCTTGGGGCAGAAAGCGGCCAAATGCCCAGGGTCCCCACAGTAAAAACACAACACCCCCCCGAACGTCGCCTGTTCATCTCTGCCACTGATAGACGAGGTCTGGCAGCACCTAACTCCATTGGCTCCTCCCTCTGGACCGGGGTCGCACCCACAACGGGGGCCGTATGGGTCTCTGGGATGGCACGGCGACTCCTTCGCTGCTGCAGCCGGGCGTTGATCCGCAGACAGAGATGAATGAGCCCAGTAAGGTCCGGGGGAATATCAACACGGGCCAGCTCATCCAGCATCTCCTCCAACAACCCATCCTGGAAAGCGTCCACAAGCGCAGCCTTATTCCAGGCTGAATCCTGGCTAAGCAGCCGAAATTCGCTGATATAGCCCTGCAGGGGGCGTCGGCCTTGCCTCAGAGCCTTCAAACGCCGGGTAGCTGTCTGGGTCTTGATGGGGTCTTCATACATTAACCACATGTGCTCACAAAACCCCACAAAGTTGTCCATCAATGGACTAGGTTGGGCTAGCAAGGGTGTGCCCCAACGAGCTGCAGGACCAGAGAGCATACTTATGATAAACCCCACTTTCTCCCGGTCAGTGGGGAAATCATCTGCTTTCACACTGATATACAAGCGGCATTGTCCCATGAAAACAGGAAACATGTCCGGGTTGCCATCAAATTTGTCCGGCCTCCCCACTTGGCATTTTCTCCTGGGGGGTGGTGGAGCAGCAGGAACGTGGGCAGATAGCTGAGCAACTTGAGCAGATAACAAAGCCAGCTGCTGAGCCAGCTGGGTGTTCTCAGCACGTAGCTGCTCCATGGTAGTAGGGGGTGAGACTGAAGGCAAACTGTTCTATCCCAGCCTATTGCCGTCCTTGTTAGAGGCACAAGGACCAAACCCCTGCTGATACAATAGGCTGGAAACTTTAAAACAAAACAAAATCCCTTTTATTTGGGTGACAATCCTGTCAATAAGTCCAAAACACAAACAGCAAACCTCAAGTCCAAAGGAAGGAAATCGTCCACAGGAACACGTTGCAAACAAGACGAACAGACCAGGATTCCAAGAAGCACTTTGCAAACGGTTGCCTTCAGCAACCAGCAACGCCCACACCTCCCCTTTTTATACAGCAGTCCCAGGGCGTTGCCTCTCATTGCCTTCTCCTTTTACTTTGGAGTAGTCGCATAGACTGTTGTTGTTTTTTTCTTGCTACTTGACGATGTCTGCGAGCATCAATTAGCTCATCCAGGTGTGAGCCTTCCGAATCTGACTCCTGCTCCTCACACAGCTGAGCTTCATCAGAAACATGACTGGAGGGGCCAGGCTCTTCATCAAGCCGTGAGTCTTGTAATTCATCAGAGCCTCCCTCTGACCCTGATGGCCCCTCAACGGCCTCCTCCNCGAGGCCGGCCCTTGGAATGGTATTGGGCCATGCCTGCGCGATGGGGGAGTCGCGCAGGGCCAGCAGTTCCCTCCTCGAATACAGTCCGTCGTATTGGAGGTCCATCAGCAAAGTAGGGGGAGGGGAGAAAGTCCTCGTGATGGCAATTTCAAATGGGGTAGGATGGGTTGAGGAACGATGGTAAGTTCCCAGGTCTTTTGGACCGCCGAGCTGTCACCGCGCTGGGCCACCAGGCCGCTGCCGCGCCGGACCGGTGAGCCACCGCCGCGTCGGGCCGCTGGTCGTCCTGGCCGCAGGTCTTCCTGGCCGTGTCAGGGCGCAGATCTTCCTGGCCATTAGGCCCCCAGGCCGGGCTTCATTAGGCCTCACTAGGCCACTCCATGTCTGGGCCGCCCTCCGCAGCTCCGCCCTCCGCAGGCCGTCAAGTCACCACCGCATCAGGCCGCCACATCGGGCCGCAGTACTTCCTGGCCACCAGGCCCCCAGGCCGGGCTTCACTAGGCCTCGCTAGGCCTCTCCGCGCCTGGGCCGCCCTCTGCAGTCCCGTAGCTCCGCCCACCTCCGATCGCCGAGCCATCGCTGCGCCGGGCCGCTGCAATGGGCCGCAGCTCTTCTTGGCCGCCAGGCCCCAGGCCTCACCGGCCCCGCCAGGCCTCAGTTCTCCCCGGCCGCTAGGCCGCCAGGCATCGGCAGGCCTGGCTAGGCCCCTCTGCGCCTGGGCCGCCCTCCACGGCATCGCAACTCCGCTTGCCGCCCCGCCCAGCCAAACCTGGCGGTCCTGCGGTCCGGCACCCGTCCTCCTCGCTCGCCGACCCTCTCCTCTCATTCATTCCTGGCCGGCGAGCACCCCCCGGACCTTCTTCGACCCCCCTGTCCGCCGACGGACCGCCGCCGCTACGGAGGACCCCCCTGTCCGCCGACGGACCGCCGCCGCTACGGAGCCAGAGCCGGTAGGTCCGCCATCACACGCATGCGCAGAATACAATTATCTATCAAAAGCATATTTACTTTGAATACAACTATAATTTGGATGTTGCTGAAGTGGCAAGCAGTGACACTGTTTTAGGCCAATTTCTGATGTGTGGTGCTTTTCAGCTATTTAGCCCTCATCAACTGAAAAATAGTCATTCCTAGGCTATTTAAAATAATATTGCGGAGTCATTTTAACCATATTTAAATGTAGGTTTTTTTAATCATTTTTTTTTGTCAGAAGGCAGATAGGTTTTATTTTGATTGTGACCCACATGATATGAAAAAATCTGTATAGTATTTTAAATATCCTCTGCAGGAAAACAGATGTTCCCAAAACGCAAAAGATTCCAAGAGTGAACATGCTTTCCTAAAAATATTCAGCTCTAGTACAAAGTGAAAGTGCTTTATTTTAAACAAATAAACAGAGCCATTTAAGCTGATTTTACCCAACCTAGAAAGCTTTATGTATCCATTGGGCATTAATTATTATCCTGTTCAAAAGCATTATGTGGCCTGCTTTGCAAGTCTAATGAAACTAAACACCAAAGAGAAGATGCTTATAACCACAGATTCTCCATCTCAGATGTACCATATCAGGGTTTAAGAATCTCTAAATGCCTATTGAAGTAGGCAGACTTTTATCATCATTTTGTTCTCACCCCAACTTTTTATGTCATATATCTTCTTATGCCTGCTTATATAAGTAGAATTAAATTAGGTTAGCCTATAATAGCATTCCTGCTACTGTGCTTTCTTCAATTTCATGATTCCTATGGTTGAAATGAGATGAATATTTATTTCCAGGACACTTCCCCTTGGCTTTGTAAAGATGCAGTTCTCATTTTACATAATCCTGACAGATGCAAAGGAATTATTCTTGTCTTTAAACAAAACACACATCCAATTTAGAAATATTGCTCACCACTATGAAAGGTAGAATAATATTGACTAGAGGATGTGAAGCAGTAGTCTTAATGCTAGCAAAAGAATCATCCAACATGGATTGGAATCCTATATGGAAAAGGAGATGCTTTTCCGCCGCGCCCTTAATACATGGCTCTTCCAACAAGCAGGACTGGCCTAAGGGGAAATTTTTAGTGGGGTTTTAAAAGCAATTTTAATAATTAATAAGGCCAAATTTAATATTTTATTTTAACTTTGTTTTAATGATAGTTTTTGGGGTATTTTTGTAGTTGTTTTTATCAGGCTGTCAGCCGCCCTGAGTCCGCAAGGAGAAGGGCGGGGTAAAAATTTGATTAAATAAATAAATAAATAAATAAATAAGATGTTCAAGCTGGTTTTAGAAAAGGCCAAGTAATACAAGACATTATTGCCGTAAATATTGCCAATACACACTGCATAGCTGAGAAAGCCAAAGAATACCAAAAAGGTTGATATGACCTTCATTGACCATAGAAAGGCCTTTGATTGTATGGATCACATCAAGCTGTAGAATGTGCTTAGAAAAGTGGGAATCCTAGTACATCATATTATCCTCATAAGAGATCTGTATACGAGTAAAAAACCACCACAGTACAGAAAGAACATGGCAAAACAAACTAGTTCCAGGTTGGCAAAACAGTAAGATAAGGCTGTATACTCTAGTAGCCTTATTTATTCATTTTCTATGTTGGATATACAATATATTAAGGGAGGCTGGATTGAAAGAAAATGAACATTGGAGCCGATGTGGCAAAGTGATTAGAATACAATATTGCAGGCTAATTCTTCCCCACTTCAGGAGTTTGATCCCGACTTACTCAAGGTTGACTCAGCTTTCCAGTCTTCCAAGGTCAGTAAAATGATAACCTAGATTGTTGGGGCAATATGTTGACATTTCTAAGCTGCTAAGAGAGTGTATAAAGCACTATGGAGTGATATATAACTCTAAATGCTATTATGATAGTTTTAAAACTAGAGGAAGAGATATCAGTAATTTGCACTGTGCTGATGACACTAATTTAACAATTGAATATCAAAGGATCTACAAAGCCTACTAATACAAGTCAAGATGCACAGTGAAAAAAATAAGATTAAAATTAAATATAAAGAAGACCAAATTAATGACAACAGGTAGAACGACCAGAATTGATAATGAAGATATCAAAGGAAGTTTCTGCCTTTTAGGATCAATTATCAACAGTAAAGGAACAAGCAATTATGAAATACATTGCAGATTAGCACTTGGGAGAGCAGTTGTGAAGGCCCTGGAAAAGTGATGTGGTCTTTGCCTGCAAAGATCAGAATTATGTGACACTCTTATGGAAACAAGTGGACCTTAAAGATAGGAAGGATAGGAAGAGTATGAACAACTTTCAATGTTGGTGTTATAGAGTCTTCAGAACAACAGATAAAAGCACTATCAAGCAAATAAATCCAGAAAGGCACAAATGGCCAGATCTGAATTATCCTTCTTCTCATACATTATATGAAAAACCTTTTTTCTGAAAAAGGCTGTGATCCTGGGATGGTTAGAAGGGGGGAAAAAAAGAGGAAGGTGAATGGACTCAATTACAATGGCAATGGGTGCAGCCCTGAAGACTTGAAAGGCCAGGTAAAGAACAAATCATTATAGAGAAGATTTATTTATGTGGTCAGCATCAACTTGATGACACATAATCAATCAATCAAAGCTAATAAGGAAATTGCAACAAGAATCTGGGTTATATGAGTCTGATCCTATCAATGTTCTTCTGCTCAGTAGCAAGAGATAATGGCTATTTCTAACAGTGCTGCCATTTCTAAAAATCCAGTTCTCCTTAATAATAAGATGGCTCTCCTTACACAATCAAATCCATCGATTCCTCCAAGATTCTGACAGGGAATCAGAACCTCAGAATTTCCCATTATACAATTCAAAAATCATATAAAAGTTCTTATTTTTCAATTGTTATTGATTCCTCTTACTTTATAAGCTAGAAGCCAATGATTATTATTTCAATAAAAATGTGACCTTTTTCCTCAGAGTTGGGCTTTATTTTTTCCTTATCATGACATTAGCTTATTTTCTTTAAATAATATTTAGTTGCCCTTAGAGTCATTTCTATAGCATCTTCTTAGAACTTCAAATATTGCAATTGGCTGTATACCTCAAATATTAACTGATTTCCCCTGAATTTTTGTTATCTTCTTAAAATCTATCCAGAAGTTAAAATAAAGTAGCTGCAGCTATGAATGACTCAAACTTTATAACATATATCAGCAGAAGGACATGAGGTTTGCCAAGATAGCCCATACTAGAATTAAAAGAATTTTACTGTACAGAGCATTACTCAAATAACTTCCTTTGAAATGAAATCCATTATTTATTCAGATGTTATATTGTTTATTGAAATAAATGAATTTAAATGAATTGAACAGAATACAGAGAATGAAACTTTTTTTTGTGACAATCTAAAACCAATAAGACAAAACAACATATCATTTCTCATTGCTCTGGGACAGCTGGATATGTACATTAATCTGCATAATAAATACACTACAGTAAATTACAGTACAATACAATACAGTCAGGCACAAAGAACCAAGGACACTCACTAAATTCAAAGCATTAAGTTCAAATCAGATTCTTGTGCTAGCTGAACACAAGAATCTGGCCAACTAAGGGTCAAAGCTGTATTGGCGCTAGGTAAGAGTCAATGGAATTCACAGAAGACTGGATTTAGGTCTCTTGTGTGAACACAAGGATTCCAAACTTATGACATGTTTAATCTTGCCTTCCAGCTCAGCCTGATCATCTCTTACATTACAATACAACACAAAACAACACAATAAATGCATACTTGTTACAACATAGATGGAAATTGTCTTGTTGGAGATAAGTTTTCATTACATTTCAATAATTGCCACTCTATCAGACTCTGAGTGGCTTGCCAAACCTAATAATAATTAAAACAATTAAAACATAGCCAAAAAAAACAAGCCAGAATAAAAAGAGTCAATAAATCATAGCATGACAGTCTCCATAGACCTCTATCCCAAATTTATCAGAATAAACTTCAGATAGATTAGTACTGGGTTTTTAAATTGCAACTTAAGACATTACTCCAAGGGATTTGGTTAAACTGATCTTACCATGGCTTTTGATTTTACTTTTTAAGATAATTCAAATCATGTTTTTTTATTACATTTTAATCTTTGATTGAATTTTGAGGTATTGCAAATGTTGTGAATATATTTTTAACATTGGAAAGCAATATACATTTTAAGGTAGAGAAATAGTGTATAAAATTATTTTTTCCTGAGAATAAATAATTAAGAAATACTTCATCAATTTTGGAAACAATGAGAATATGATTGTATTTTCTTTATTCTAGTCTTCTGTTCCTCTTAGCTGCTATTTGTTTGAGATAATACAGACAATGGACCAGAATAGTATGACAGTTATATAGCACTAAGAATTTAGACACCCATCTAGCCACCGAGATGGGTTAGATATACAGCAATACCTTATCTAAATAGCACATGCAAAAATCTAAAATAAAAACAAGAAGAGAAAAATGTGAATCTTTCTAGTGCTTAAAGGAAAAATGAGTCTAAAGAATTATTAAATTCAATAGTCTTGAATTAGGTAAAATACATCTCAGGATTAAAGACAATGAAATGCCAGACTAAGGACTGGCAATTCCCACCCCATCAAATAAAAAGGGACAAAAGATATCTGCAGTCTTATGATAGCTAAGCTCAGTGATGTTCCTGAAAAATTGAACAATGAACATAAATACAGAAATGGAAAGAGAATATGGAATGTAATTCACATAAAAAGGCTTTGCAAGCTGCAGATAATTGCAGCTCTCTCACTTCATGTTAAGTAATAAAATGTGACAGATATTATGTTTCAGGATGAAAAAAACAGTCTCTGAGTGTTGCTAATGGGAAGTCATATAGGTGTGTAACAGCTATACTTCATTTGCAAATGATCTCATCATAAAATAGCAGGTTTGTTCTGTTAGTAGTAGATTAAAGTTCCATCAAGAATTTCCAAGTATTTTCTAGGGATCAAGGGTTGCATATTTTCTATCTATTATCTTCATTTACATGGATATATTTATTCATCCTTCCTTCTTCTAATGCTGGCAATAAAAAGTAAAAGTAAATTTAAGCCACAAAATTAACTATATTAAAATAGTTCTTGTATACAACTAAACTTTAGTGGAACCTACCACTAAAAAGGGTCCACCAGGAAGAGATATTTCCCTAGTCATGTTTGTGACACAAATAATATGCAAAATATCTTATAATGGATGGCCACACATGGGTGAAGTCACTCATTTTCTAATTTGGTCATCCAAGATTGGATTGAGGAAACAACAGTGGCTACTTCACTATGTTGCATCACACAGAAAGATACCTAATATGTTGCCTAAGTTATTTCTAATCTACCATACATGTCATACTCAAGGCAACTATTCATGTGCATAGTAAAGCCATGGGCAAAGAAGCAAATTGTCCAATATCTAGGGAACCCTGGTAATAATATCAAAACATTATGCTACTAAATACAGTTTTTGATTCACCTTGATAGGGAATGTACTTATTGTCAATGAAAAAGCATCTTGGCCACTGATTCAAAAGCCAAGAATGTATTTTTCATACCCTTACACCTCCTACATTTAACTCATGATTCATTTAGCACATTTTATATAATAATCTGTAATTTGACAGCTGAAATATGCTGCAGAAATGCCAGAATATGGAAAAGTGAAGTACTGAACCATATGGTGTTTTCGTTTTAAGATTTCACTTCATCAGTGCAGATGCCACACCTCAAACAATTATGACAACTCTACCATATTACCCAAAGGTGTTTTTATTAAGATGCAGATTGGAATAACACTTCATTAAGGATAGGTGTGGAAGGCAGGTATTATCCTCAGACAAATGAACCATATTTGAAACATTTCTAGTATTTCCTGGTCTTAATATGTGTATAAAAGTTGCATTAGTTATACTCCAAACTCTCTCAAGGATTTTCTTTGCTGAGGTATTAAGGCCTTAAACTATTCCTTGAGATTCTGAGTAGTGTTATCAAGCTGAAACTCCTTATAGGCAATTTCTTTAAATACAGCATAAATATCATCCCCTCTTTCTGGGATACTATTGTATAATTTTGCCTTTTGGCTTTTACCAAACTAGGAATGAATGCCACAAACATGCCTTCTTGAAGTCCCCATCTTTGTGTTTTCTTGTAGATGTCATCAGAAGCATATGGAGATCTTTCTTTGGAGTGAGGAAAGTTATGAAATCTTTCAGAGGAACTTTGTTTTAATGTTGTTGTTGCAGCCCCAGCATCATTTTCTTATGCTTGTACTGCACCTCTGGCTGCTTTTTTCTGGATGGACATATTTCTCCTCCAGTTCAGTCAATATATGTTGGACCTCCTGCTCTTTTGCTCTAGTCTACACTAATGTTTCTTCAATCTGACAACTTTAAGATGTGTGAACTTTAACTGTCAAAATTCCCTAGCCAGTATTTCAAAGTGCACGCATCTTAGGGTTGTCAAGTTTGAGAAACAATGTCTACATTTTAATTCAATTACTCTTTGTTTTAGTTTTCATTTCTTTAATTGGATAATTTTGTTTATGGCCAGATACTAAGTCCTTCTAAACTAAATAGTCCATCTATTGATCCTTGGGAAAGATTAGCAAGTGGTGTTGGTGTTTGCAAAAATACTCTAGTTTTGCAAATCACAAGACACACTAAGGGTTATTATTGCCCATCCAACCACCATATCTTCACCTTGCTTGTATGTGATTTGAGAACCAAGCAAACCTTTTGACCACTTTATCTCCTATTATAGCAATTGATTTGTAGATGCTTCTTTTATCAATTTCAAAGTGCTATTAATGGCAAAATTGCCACAATTTAAAGCAGTTCAGAAAATTGTCTACTCATTGGATTAAATTGGAACACTAAAAATTCTGTTTTACAGAGGCTGACAATTAGATCAAAATTATAAATGAGCAACAAAGAAATAAAATATTGGGAATTTCAACTAGTCCAGTTATTCATCAAATTGAACCCATAAAATTCTGGTTGTTTGATTCATGACTTATTCAAAACAAAATTGATTGGGGTAGGTGTAAAGTAGTTTCTACTAGTTTATCTGAGATACATTTCTCAAGTTGAGAAGGCATAGATTGGAAAAAATTGCTTTTTGCTATTTTTTTCTAGTCAGGTAGACTTGGGGAATAATAATTCTGGGACTGTTCACATAAAGAAATTAATGGCATCAAGAAATATCTATATACTATAATGGAAAAGCTTCAAGCATCTGCAACTGCTTTTTTAGCCAAATGTGATAGTTGACTTTTTCTAAGTTTTAAATGCTGCTTAATTTCAAATGGATATATTTAAGAGTTTTACCACAGTAAACTTTACATTCTCCCCCTGCCCCTCTTTTAAGGCAACTATTGTAGGGGTGAGGAAAGGACATCATAGCAACTTTTGAATTAAATTGTATTGAATCGATCCAGCACTGTCCTTGAATCTTCTTCTCCTTCTTCTTGTGCCATATCCATTATTGGATGTTGGCAATCATGTTGGCGATCCTGTTTTTATCAGCAGCCGCACGAAAAAGTGCTGCTGAGTTTTGTCCAAACCAGTCCCTTAGATTTTGAATATATTGTTAAAAACTGCTTAAAAGTACATTATTACTTTGCATTTATTTTCTGAAAAGGTTTGGCATATAATAGTAACTTACCCTTGTGAAGGAGATGCAATTCGCTGTTTTTGGTCTAGTGTGCTCAGAAGAATGACTAAGCTTGACATCTCCCAGGAAGGCAACTCATCACTCACTTTGGTAGTGGTAGGTAGGGAACACTGGTGAAACCAGACCTCTTCCAGTCTAGACTTGCAAGAATGATAATCAACTTACATTCTTAGAGTGGTCTAGCTTTGCTGCATCTGGACTCTAAATTTGGTGGGGCACCAGAAGCATGGACACAGCTGACTGATAAAGTTGCTCCTTCTAGAAAGGAAGCTTTATCAGTGGCCAGACTCGGTGTGTCATGATTGTGGTTTGCTAACAATATTCTGTGTTAGTTAATTATTTAAACTAAAGAGGCAGCAGAAGCAAACTAGTACAGTGAGATAGGAACATCAGAAATAGGTAGACCACAGAAAGAGAGGTTAACACAGAAGAACTTGCATTTGTGGCCTTGCTATCACCTATCACTTAAAAAGATTTTAGCCAGCACTTATGCTAGTTCTGTTGCTTGGATACAGTCCCAATTCTGTATCACTTCAAAGTAATATTTGACCCAAGAAAATGTACTTTTTGAACCCATGTGCAGATTATGAGAGATAACCTGAATTCCTAGGTGCGTTGGCAGAGCCAGCAGAGAAATACAACATTATGAACAAAATCAAGACTTGTGTGGCTGGCCTCATTACAGAAACTGAACTGTGAACATATGAAAGAATTCCAAAGGTTCTTCATTCCAAAAGAAGTAGGATAGGGAGTCTAAGATGACAAAAACTCACTTGGCTGGCTACAGTATCACCATCAGAGAGCTCATCACATCCTTCAATCCTGGAGAAAATTCTTCCTGTGTAGAACAGTGAATTTGTGACATTTAATATTGTCTATAACCACTTCAGAAGTGGTAGAAAATCCATCACGTATGAAGTTTGAAAGGTTAGAAAGTACATCAAAGCCACATGATGCTGTTTGCTGCTTTGAAGTCGATCCCCATTTTGATTTGTGAATCTGCTTCAGCAGGATGATCCAATCAAAGCTTCATTGAACTGAAGCATTCTTTCGAAGCTTTGCACAGCCCAAAAACACAGAGGGCTAAAAAAGATAAAAGGGATGTAATCATACTCAGACAGCATCACTGTTAAATTATTGGCACAGGGAGCTTGGCAACGTTTGCCAAGATAGTTAATGCTTAGAAAATTATCACTGTGCTTGTGAAAATGTAAGGTTCTGTATTCATGTAAGCTGTTTTTGTAGATGTATTTCATGCTCCCAAGGCCAAGTGCAATGTGCTGCAAATAAATATTGCTATAAGTAAAATGGCTCAAGTCAAATTGTTCAGTTTTGGATATAGAGCTTTCCGATATTGTTTAAGGTCTGACATTCTAGCTGAGCTCACTTCACTTCAGAGAAAGGAAATATTCTGGTACACATAACATTTTTTGAGAAGGGTGAGCTATAGTGGGCACATCTCAGATTAAATGGGCTGTATTTTTTTCCTTGGCTGGTAGAAGAAAGTTTTGCAGAGTTTCCTTTGTAGGAAGTAGATCTACTTTTGCCATAGTGGCACAGTGGTTAGAATACAGTATTGCAGACTAATTCTGCCGACTGCCAGCAATTTGATTCTGACTGGCTCAAGGTTGACTCAGCCTTCCATCCTTCCGAGGTTGGTAAAATGAGGACCCAGATTATTGGGGGCAAATAGGCTGACTCTGTAAACTGCTTAGAGAGGGCTGTAAAGCACTGTGAAGCAGTATATAAGTCTAAGTGCTATTGCTATTGCTACTTTCAGACTAAATTTTTCTGCCTTCCCCTTCAAATTGGCAGTAAGTTGTGGCAATTGTGGCCAGAGGGACACAAAGAAGGGGCTTAATACTGCATATTGTCATACTGATGACCTTGAGATAAGTATGCATCTGATGGTAGAGGCAAATCTTTTTGGTTTCTAGTGTAGGCTTATACACTGCTTTGTTCCACAGTTTACTATAGTCATCTAGTGTTGTGAGAGCATCATTCTCCATTTTTTCCCTTATCTTCTTCCTTCTATTCATTTAATAATAGGGAAACAGGACATTTTTATATATCTAAGCATCCTACTTTTCTATTGTCCTCATTCTAATACATAGGAAGCTTTAGAAACATAATCCAGAAGCAAAGATTTCTGCGAAATACAGCTATCTGGTATTCTTTCTGTTTCCATTGGATAGAACTCTGGATAAATATTCAGACCACTGAAATAAAGTCTGGTATATTTAAGTTGCATAAATGTAGGTGACCACTAGACCAGGGCTTTTCAACCTTTTCACCCATTGTACCACTTTTAGGATATGGCAACATCCGAGTACCACCAGTCGCCTAGCAAGGTGTCAAAAACTTGATGACCCCCCCCCAAAAGGAAAAAAGTGATAAAGTACAGGTAGCCCTCAACTTAAAACAGTTCGCTTAGTGACTGTTCGAAGTTACAATGGCACTGAAAAAAGTGCCCCCCCAAGCCACAGCCGAGCAAGACACCTGCCTGCCCACCCGGCGGTGCTCTTCCTCCTGTCCGAGGTTTTCATTGTTGTGATTGCAGCAGGTTTTGGTCACTTCACATGACCCTGGGACACTGTGACCGTCATAAATATGAATCGGTTGCCAAGCATTTGAATGTAAATCACAAGACCCTGGGAATGCTGCAACATTCCAGCTGATTGGCGCTTCTTCTGGGCTCAGCAGAAGCACCAGGATCAGCGCCGAGCTCCAGCTGGAGCCTGGTGCTGATCCTGGTGCTTCCGCTCAGCCCTGCAGCTCCAGCCATCTCTCACTCAGGCTTGTGCGGTGCTGCCACTGGTTCAGCTCATTCGTCTCCCCCGCTACCACTTTTCTAGGATGGTCACGTACCACCTGCCAGGTACCAATGTACCACAGGTGGTACCCGTACCACCGGTTGAAAAGCCCTGCACTAGACTTCAGTAAGGAAATGTTCTGTATATCTCTGGTGCTGTCTAATAAACCTAAAGATTCATGGTCCTCATTTGATAGGACTAGTAGAATATCTACAGGCTATACTACTAAAATTCTTGTGTCTGTAACACTCACCTGGAAAAAATAGTGCATCATACAGCAAACCAAAGTACTTCTAATGCATCCAAAATCCAGGACCCGTGACTCATAGAATTAAAATTTGGCAAATAGAAGTTATCTTGAATCACTTTATGACATAATCCAAAAGATTGTAAAACATTTGCTGTGGTCAACAGCTGATGTTTGATTGTGCTATATCTTTTAAAGTAGATACATCTCTGAATTTCTCTGAATTTTTAAGAACTTTCTCAGTATATTAGAAACTCTGCCATTGTTGAAGGCATTGAGGAATCTGGTAAGGGAATATTTCTGAAATAATGACCCAACAATATGTCTGTAAGCTATTAACAATTGGAGGGAACAATGTGATCAAAGAAGGAATCACAATTACTTTTATAAATTACTGGAAACCCTATATACATTTTTTGCTGAAAATGTGTAAAAATGAACTGCTAATTTCAGGATCTATTGATTAAAAAGGTTTGTTTATAGGAAGTTTATGGGAAGTTTGGTATGGTTATTTGTAACTACTGAAAAGATGATTTATTCTTTGGTTATCTTTCTGTTTCTTGCTTTTTTGTTATTTACTTTTTCTTTTACTGTTTTATAAAAATTTTATTTATATTTCTTCTAGGTTTCTGTAGTTTTTAAAATCTTAGTAAAATCTTTTTTTTAATAATCTTTTTTAATATTAAAAAATCAATAAAAGGAAAAAGTGAAATGAGTCACAAAAGAGACAAAAAATTAAATTCTTTCCTGATTGATTTGCTTTTATATTTTACTGATAAAATCTGTATTTATTGTCACCTGATTTAGGAAATATTCATGGCAGAGGAAGGATTTAAATTGAATGCATAAATAAATAGGCACACAGCTGTACCTAAAAGAATCTCTAGATTACACTTTCTGGTGCTGGGATGGAAGTGCTAATTTCTAATTAGTGTAGACAGTAGAACCAAATCATGCTGATAGCTGCTATAAAAACTGTGGGTTCATCCTTAGCTTGCTAGAAATTAATGTAATTTGTAAACAGGAGAGATCACCATTTTCTGTATTTTAAAATAAAGGTAATGAAGGAGGCTTATATTGATTATGCTCAGTAATGAGGCTTTATGACAGGGCGTGCAAGGATAAAGGATTTTTTTTTTAATCTTTAAGACCTCTAATATATTTCAGCACTTTGGTTTGGGCTTTAATAAGAATCCCATTCTGGATTCAAACAAAAGAAATGTATAATCTAAAAATATAATAAGGAATTTAGGAAGTGAGAATCCGTGAGTACAATTTCCCTAAGCTATTTTTTTTGCTATAAACCTTTTCACATATTTTTACTGATATTTTTATGGGAGAGGGGAAAAAGTATTATTGTCAGAATTACCTAATTGTGAAGATATTCAGTGGAAAATATGTTACACTTTCAATGGGTTGTCTTTCAGATTCAGACAGAATCCAAATAAAATCATCCTCAAGAGATGACTAACCATCTACCTTCAGTTTTCAATATTTGTAACGAAGCCCAGGACTTCTGTGTTTAATTGTTCCCTCTTGAACTATTCTATAAAAATATTTTCCCTTAACCAATTGAATGTTAAATTGGAATCTGCCTTATTACTTTGTGTCATACATTCTGCAGTAATGATGAACATCATTGATATTCTAGGTGATACTTTTTCACCTATTTGAAGATGGCCATCATTTCTACCCTCAGTCTTTTCTGAAGGCTAAATATTCCTCAGGTTACCTTCTTATGACTTCCTTTCTATTTCATTGATTATTCTTTTTTTCTCCATATAAAATATCTTTATGAGATGTTTATCCCTTTTTTAAAAATATATTTTTTATTAAATTTGGTTTACAATGGTAAAAACTAATACAAACTAAAGTTAGTTAAAGAGAATAAAGTAGAAAAAGGGAATTAAAATTTCAAGAAAAAGAAGAAGAAAAAGAACATAATAAAGAAAAAGAAGACAAATATATAAAGAAGTTATATATTTTAGCCTTCACCATTTTAGCAGAATCTTAGTCTTGGTCTAGTAAGAGAAAGAATTGACATAAAAATGTATTATCCTGATTTTCTTTGCTTTCTTCTTTGTTTAATGACTGGCTGGTAAACAATGGGATAAAGCCATATAAATCATTGGCCTGGCAATAAACATGGGGACAGGGGATAAAATTGGAGTTGCCAAGCCATTCCAGTGATATTATAAATAACTAATTAAGAGAAGCTCTTAAGCTATTGGACATTTTCTTTCTTTTGTCATACAAGTATTTTTGCCTGCTGCCCTTCCTCCTTACCTTTTGCATTGGTAAATGATGCCAACCTATCTAATTCAGTAAAAGCAAAATAGAATATGGCATTAATCTAGAAAAGCAGCACAGTTTAATTTCCAACAATTGGCTAATATACATACAAACCAAAGCCCGGTATGCTACATCATAGCCTTCTGCTCTGGACACCACATCACAGAACTCAGGAGGTTACAATGCTAAAGCTCAGGATGTTACAACACAGCCAACCCCCCAGGATGTTGCAACACAGAACTCAGGATATCACTACACTAGATCTCAGGATGTAATCACATAACCCATTACCCAGGTCGTTATAACACAAAAGACTAATGGGCACACAGCCAGCACCTCAACTACTCAGGATGTTATGAAACAGCTGAACAATCAGCAAACAATAACAGCCAACCAATCCACACAACCAACCAATCCACCTACAGCAACTAAGCCAGCACTCCACACCCCCACCAATATTTATAGAGAGACGGCAGCTCCGATCACACTTTGCTCGCACAAGCACAAAGCTGAAGACCCCAGCCTGAAGATGACGAGTGGGACCTCGTCGAAACGTCACCAAGATACTCTCAATCTTACACGGGAAAAGACCCGAATACGCCAAGACCTGCACATATGTATAGATGTATATATATTTGTATAAACTTTCAATAAAGAATTAGAGCTAATGTATTATGCTTGATCTTCCCCCCAAGAACATAGTTTTAATGTGCATTATTTGAGAATCATCCTAAGCATCTAACCAAAGAATTATGTAAAACTATATGACTATATTAACTTATCCACAATTATTTCTATCAGACATGTTTTATTTTTATATTTGCTTTCTTCGCATAGATTGGGACAATCTGGTGACGAAATATATAAATTAAAACAATCCCTTTACAATACCAACTCTCTTAAAATTAGGTCAATTGTAGTGTATTGGTTAATTTTTGGTTCTAGTAAATATACCTATTTTCCCTTTATATTTGTATCTTACATATTAATTGAAGTGCTGATGGCACTTAAAATACTTCTCTGAATTTTCTTAGAAGCTTCATAGATTTTGAACCTTTAGATTTTAGAGTTTTCAGCTGTCAGATATTTTCAAATATAGATTGCAAGGTTATGTTTCAAATGAAGATAACATTAAGTGAGAATCCTAATCTTCTCTTCCATGATTCACACTGTGTTTATTTAGTTTCAAGATAATTGGTATAAATAATGGCTCACTGTGCTTCAGCAGCATGCAAATATACAGTAACCATTTCTACAAAGATGGTATGTAAATGAATCAGCTATGGCCATTTGCCAAAAGACACTCTATAGAAAGAATAATAATAATTCTTCTCAGGGAATATTGGGTCCATCTGAAAAAAAACAAAGCAACACAAAACTAACCTAGGAGAAAGAGCCCCCCCCACTACAATTACAATTCTTATTGTAAGATATATCTGGTTCTTGCAGAAAGATGTTTTCTACAGCTTCAACTATAGGCTGGTTCTTCATGAAATCAACTTCTGCTAGTTTCCCCAAAGAGTGTTAAGGTCAGAGAAAAGTGATTAAGATTTAAAGAACATGTGTAAGCAAAGGAAGAATTGGTAGACTCATCGAGTGAAAATGGTGGTATATTCAGGAATATATAAAATAAAATAATTTTAGCATACTGATTACTTGCTTTCTCCATATATCTGGATATTTTAGATCGTTTTTTTCTGCCTGAATCTTAGAACATTATATTCCATAGTCTGGAGTAATCCTAAAGTCCTTTGTTTCTCACAGGAATCAAAGAACAATAGGCATCAAATACACTCCTCCCTGGCTATTTAATATCAGTGGGAGGGAGAATCGTGTTTGTGCATGATTTTAGCCATGTAGTTCTCCTTAGCTTCAATTAGAGATAGAACAAATTATGTTACAAGCCCATTGTGTATGGGTTTTTTGATTTAACAAAAAGTTCTGAAAAATTGTGTTGCCAAAATTATTCCTTGCCTGGCCAATTTGATCTACTTGGAAGAAGCTACAGATGATTCCTCATTTTAGGGAAATGAGGAAGGCTTAGGCCCAGTGGCACTGCTTTCCTGTAGTGGCACTTCCCCTTTGGAACAGTTTTTCAGTGACATCTAGCTGGCTGATGTAGGAGATGACCAGGTTGAACCTGAGGGAGGGGTCAAATGCATCATAAGTCACAAGTCCCTGCATGAAAAAGATCTAAGTCCAGGCCACCTTGAATACCTCTTAATTCCTGTTCATTCCCTTGACCATTAGTAGCTCAAATTTTGTAGACAGTTTAAGCTTGCAATAAATCTGAATCTCCTGAGTTCCCTGAGACTTAACAACTGACTTCTAGAAGCAGCTCAAAACTAAGCTGTAACAGACAGCGTTGGACCAAAATTCCATCTTAGTTGGGTTATAATTTGACTTTGCCATTTAATTTTACTCTTTAAAAAATTGTATAGTCCTTTTAATTATAGTGTCATGTTTTCATTTCTTTTTAATATTCATTATTATATTACACAATAGTATATACTACTTTATACATTACTATACAGTATATACTATATATTATACATCATTATACATTTCTCTAGGTGTAAAACATTAAGAGTCCTTTCAAATTGCAAGAGTGTACAACAATAAATAATAAAATAAATAAACTACAAGGATAACATTGCATTTATTTATAAAAATAAATTATTAAATTATAAGCTTTTACCTACAGACACCACCATGAAAATCACTAGTCCCCAAATGTGTTCCCTGAATTCTGTACTTGTTTTCACTAACAATATGATGGGGCCAGAGAAGGCTAAGCATAGCCTTTCCTAACTTTGCATCCTAAAGAGGGCTTGAACTACTAATTGGGAATTCTTGCAAACTAATAGTTCTGAAGTTTACTAGCTTGTAAATCAATGCTAGTAAATCAATGTATACGATATATGACTTTTTAACAAGATCTTGACCCTCTTTATTCTGCTAAACCTCCAGATGATTTTTAATGTTTAATCTCAACTTTTCTGATTTTGTTTGGGTTCTTTTTACACTCTATTAAAGAGCATTGTGTATTTGGTTTATCCTTTGTTGAACCTTATCTTACAAATCGGCTTCTTACAGAAAAGGAAGTAATAATGGTAATGAATAAAAAATATCAGTGGGACTTGCATAGCAGAAATGCCTAGTGAATTGTATCTGATCTCTGTAGCTTAGCCTATAATACTATGTTGATTTATCTGCCATCCCAGTGGGGCTTACTTTACCATAGCAAAGGATGTTCTTATATCACTGTCCCTATTACATATACAAATCCACAGCACAGAGTAGCCAATAGTTTGCTATATTAATATTCCAGAAGAGGGGATAATGGTTTAAAATTATGGTGCGCACTAATTTTTTTCAAATGATAATTCACAGTACAGTCCTAAATATGCAGACTAGATGCTGAAACAATGTGTAGTTGAACGACTTCTTGGGATAGCAATGGCAAACTGAAACATGAATCTGCTTTTGTGTGGTCAATGACTGGGGCAAAAATAGGAATGGATCAGCTCCTTGAAATGTTTCTCTGGAACAAAGAAAGGAACAGGATCCCTCCCAAGTTTGATCCATACTGAATCTCCCTGCAAAGAGAATGTAAAATAGTGATCTCCAACAGGTTTGAAAGGCCTAGGATCCCAAGATAAATTCATCTTACCTAAGCCACGGTTTGGTGCCCTTCAAATAGACACTGGGTTTGCCCACCTCCTCTCTTAACTACTTTAGGGACCTGCCTATTGACTTTTTAGAGGTTAAAAACCTTGCAAAGGGCTAGTTTCGTTATGCCACTGGGAGAATCTCCTTCTACCCTGGATGAAACAAGCTTCATTTAGGTTTAAATATTAAAAGGAAAAACTTTACTTTTGAAAAACAGCAGAAGGGAAACTAGAATGTGGATTATGGAAGGTTAAGGGGCTAGATGGACTTGAAAGACTATTTCTGGTGGTGTTTAAAATTTTATAAAAGAATATATATTATATATATATTTCTTATAAAAGAAATTAATTGTAAGAAATTCTCCCCTTGGGCAGTCAATAAATTTCATGAATAAATAAATAAATGCATAAATAGATTTTATAAAATAGATACTGAGGCTAATTTCAATGGGGATTGGGAATTTTAAAAAAATGCTGGATTACAAAAGGGATATGGAAAAAGATGCTGTGAAACTGAAAATGTATTTTAAAATGCCAGGGTAAAAGAGTGATATGGGAAAAAATGCTAAAATGGATTTACAAATGCAACCAGTTGAGGTCTTAATATTTAAAGGGGATATATAAATAATAAATTAGAAGAGTGGTTTAAAAAGCTTTCTTATCTTGGATTTACTAAAGGTAGGTGTGAAATTAAGGGAACTTTTTCTGAAACAGACAAAATAAATTACGGAAGCTGTTCCTAAAAGGAGACAAAGAAAAAAATGATAAGAAATCAACTTGTGGGACATTGTTTGTTGGAATTAATGATCAAGCTTTTTAAAAAGTAAACAAAGGACTACAAAGTGAATTTGTTCAGTTAGGATTAAAATATATATGTTGTGCTTTCTGGTACCTATTACTGGGATTTCTTTTTGACCAGGACTGAATGACCAGGTCTTAAAGATCTATTTGTAAATGGACAGAGATTTCTTCTGCTTTATTTTGTAGAGATAGTGATAAATTGGAATGCTTTTTTGGGGGGGGGGTGGAGCCAACTTAGATTAAAATGCACATATTACTATTTTTGTTAGTTCTTAATATACTTTTGCTGATTAGGACTGAAGGATATACTTCTACAATTTGGTTATTGATAAGGCATGAGATATGGAAAGAATAAGATGCTGAAGAAGGAAACTCAGATATATATATCTTCTTTTCTTTTTTCTATCTCTTTTGTACCTTTTCTTTTCTTTATTTCTTGTCCTTAGTTTGTATTACTATTTTATCTTTTTGTAAATTTTAATATAAATACCATAAAAAAAGTAAATGCCGCTTCGGTTAAAGCTTGATCTTGAGGAAATCGCTGATAGTCCCCATACCAGCTTCATTAAAAACAGAATATTGTATTTTTGTGCCTATGAGCAACTAATTAGCTGTTATCTAAAGCGACTGGAAATAGAAGGAACTTGTTTGAAAGCAGTTCTGTTATTTTCCTAGCTACCCTAGTTCTGTTTTCTATGAACGCTGTGCGGCTGACATGTGAATTTTGCTGATGCACGAAAATAATCCATAAAAGAAAAGGGAATAATAACTTAAAGCTCTTCAAAAGCAGTTATGTTTAATCATTGTAATCACCTCACATTTCTGCCACAGGTTTTATGTTGAATTGTCTTATATACTGACTATAGTACATGGCTTTTTCCTGACTAACCTCTATGGTTGCTCAGCAGCAGCTGATTCCAGTGTACTGGTTTATTTTCATAAAGTGCTTCTGCAGTTTTGTTATTTATTTATTATTATTATATCATTTCAGTACTGGAACCTAAGGGCCACAGTGTGTCCCTCTAAGTCCCTGAATGTATTTTCCCTAAAGTTTTGTTCTGTGTATTAATATATTTAGGTCATAAAGCATACAACTCTCAGCTGCAACAAGAGAAAAATTCTTGTCTCTCATTTGCTCTCCAGGCTAAAGGAAATATCTTTAGCCTATGACCCATTTTTCAGACTTTCCTGATCTCTGTGCACCTGGACTTACTGGCAATTTTTTGTAGACAAGACATCCAGTGTTTTCACTGTTTTCTATTGGGCCCCATAATGTTTAGACACCTCAACTATCTCCTGCAGCCCTTAGAGCAACCACACTGAGAAGTATTCTTTAGTAACAGCATCTCATAAATCTGTGTCATTGCTCTCTTGGACTATTGCTGGTTGGGAAGCCAGAAGAATGGATTTTGCCTTTTGTCAATATATTATAGGATTTGACATTCTTCTGTACTAGGAAACATGGGCAATCAGTGACTTGCATATTGAACACCATAAATCCCTGTCACTCTCAGCAATACTTGGACTAGGAAAAGGAACACATCATAAAGGATTAATTATCTATGACTCAGTTAGCTTTAACATCAAGATTATTCCACTAAACTGATTATAACGTTTAATGACCTTGGCAGCCATCCTCAACTTGCTTAATCAGAATTTTGCTGCTGATAAATGTTAGCCAGGGGTGTCAAACTGCTGGCCCGCAGGCCAGGTGCATCATGCCGAAACTGTGTCCACCCCATTGCCGGCAATGGAAAAAAACTCATGATATGTTGCGACACGTTACGTGACGTTGCAAGTTTGACACCCCTGCTCTTAGCAATTCTTATCCCCAGGTTATAGAAATCCAGATAATGGCAGAAGTGTATGTCAACAACTTACACTGCTTCTTTCTGCCTGTATGGTCATAACAGAAGACTTCAATTCTAGACAAGGACTGAATGGTAACTTCTTGTTCTCCAAGTTCTACCTAATGCAACTTTATGTAACCTTGTTCAGAGGTAGATCCCCCCCTTTTCTTAATTTCATGATTAATACATTAATCTGAGTCCAAATTATATTATTTACAATGTTCCATTCTATTTCCAAGTCCCCAAATTCTATTAAATTGTCAGAACATTTTATGTCTCTAAAACTGCTGAGCAAAATAACATTAGCTATTTCTCTTACACTGGAAGCTATCTATAAGGACGACTAGGGCGGATTCTATCTAAAACTTAGGTCTGAATCCGGGCAGAAAAGAATGTAGTGGGTGCAAACTTCAGTCATTTGAGGACATAATTTGCTTCAAGATATCTGCAACGAAGCAGCAGATATTAGAATGTTCCTATATGGAGTAAGCACATGTAAATACTCAGATATTGATTTTCTTTTCTCTGCCAAAGAAGGATTATTTCTTTGTTGAAGATAAAAGAAGAGAGCCAAATTCATCTCAAGAACAAAAGGGACAACTTTGTTGATTTGTAGATTGTGAACATTTCCAGGTGGCCAGACTCCATTAGGCCGAAAGGATATAAGCAGAGAACTAAGTAAAGCTTTAACTGACATTTGGAAAGGTTTCTTCTTAGTGTGATAAATTCTTGGATAAGGAGGGGGAAATCTTTCCTCTGATATTTAAAAAAGGTCAAGAGACAACACTGGAAGCAGTAATACAGCAATAGCAGCAATACTTGGAAACTATCCTATACTTGTCGAGTGACGAGAATAGTGTTTCTTAACTTTGACAACTTTAAGATGTGTGGACTTCAACTCCCAGAACTGCTGGCTGGGGATTTCTGGGAACTGAAGTCCATACATCTAAAAGTTGCCAAGATTGAGAAACACTGGGCTAGAGAAAACCAATTTGTAATACCAGCCAGCAGACATTTCAACAAAAGAGCAGATTTCTTTTACCTGCTGCAGATAAGACAGATAAGAAATATTGAAGATAGTTATCTACTTTTGGATGCAAAAAAAAGAATAATGTACAGTAGTAAATACTGCAGGAGAGGTTATCTTTAAAGTTTATCTAGGATTGCTCCTGCTTGTCAACTACAAATCAGCTAATGCCCTTCCAAAATCACATATGTTTAGCAGCATTATTGCAATGTTTTGAAAATATCCGCAAGTCTGTTCATGAAGTCTTCTACAGTAGTTCTAAGACATGGTAATTTTGCAATCTGTCCAATTACTTTCAGTAAATACGTACATAAAAATAAACTATATGGTAAGTACTGTGCCTTAGGCAGAAATAAACTTTGATGAGTTGTGTCCTGTAAAATGTTCAGAGATGTTTTCAATAGCTGCTATGCTTAGCATCAACCTTAGTTTACAACTTTATTATTTATTAATAGAATTGTACAGATAATCCTCAACCCATAATCACAATAGGAAATGGAAAATTCATTGTTAAGCGGTGCAGTCATTAAGTGAGGTATCAAGTAACACAACTGATTTACAACCTTTCTTGCTATGATTACACAATGTAGTTAAGCAAAAAATCACTTGACCATGATTTGCAACCTTCCCTGATGGCTTCCTCACTGACTTTGCTTGTTTGAAGCTATCTCGGAAGGTCACAAATAGCAATCACATGACCCTGAGACACCGCAATCAATGTGAGCCCCAATCATTAGTCACTTTTTTCAGCACTGTCATAACCTTTAATGGTCACTAAATGACTTATCATAAGTCGAGGACTGTCTGTATGCTGTCCTTTAAAAGGGCACCTAACAGGAGACTGCAATCACACAAAATCTCAAGAAATCAAAATGTACAATTAATAATCAGTATAGCACAATCAAAATATCTAGAAACAATAACATTAACAACAGAAACAGCCAAATTTTTTAAATAGCAATATGTTAAGAATTAATATAAATAGATTAAAAAGGTAGGGGGAAATGACATGATGTTGAAAAGACAATTGTGTGTATATGGGAGTGGGTACCAGTGACTCTCCCAAGCTAATGTTATCATATCTCATAATAGAAGGATACTTAGAGCAGGTTTTCTGAAGATACTCTTACACTACAGGTAAGGAATACCCAGGAAGATTCATTCCATCATGAACTAGGTTCCCAACTTATGAAGGTTTTTTTTTTAGATTAATAGCAGTAGGATCCTGATTTTGGTCTGGGAATAGTAACTTCAGCAACAATAACTTTATTCTTCTCTAAAAACATTATTTCTCAACTTTCTGACAAATATAATATGGATGATTCAAATCCTTGTGATAGATCAGTCTTGCACTTAATTACCCATCACACATCACCTCATTTTCATTAACAACTAAGAATTCCACCTAGGCAAATGTGTGAAATTCAAACCAGTAAGTGAACTGTCTATGAAAAAGAGGGACAAAATGAGCTGTCTATTACCTGTTATATATTTTTTTTCCTGTTAACTTTAATACTGTTACTTTCAGATCACTTCTCAATGCTACCTTTTTCCCAAGTGTGAATGGCCAGAAACCTTTCTTGCCAGTTCTTTCTGAGCGGGCTTACTAATTGGCTGCAAAAGTATATTGAAAGCATAACAATCTACCCATATGAAGTTGGATTGTCCTTTGCCTTAAAAACACATGGTGTGAGTGAGATTGGGGAGAATGAGGAAAGAGAGTGCAGATTTAAGTTTAAATCTTGTAAAATTATAGCATGTGCAATGAGGTTGGTAATTGGTGAAGGGTTAAGAAAGAAAGCTTGTCATGAAAAAGAAGGGAACAAGATTTTGAGGGTGAAGAAGAGTGCAAAACAAAGAATGAACCTGGTCTACCTCTGTATTCCTATTGATCTGTTCCTCTGCATATTGTTTTAACTTTAAATAACTTTCAAGTTTTCCTTAATTTTTGTGTTTGTATGGCCACAGTCTATAATCTCATTGGTTTGTAGTGCCCTTCATCTCCCCCATTTCTTTTTTATTTGCCACTGTGTTTTTAGTACTTTCTTTTCAGGAATTGTCATCCAGCCTGAGTTACTATTCCCATTAGCATCTCCTTCCATGGAACATCCATTAGTTTTCTAGGCCCTGGAACATGGTAACCCTTCCTGGAATAAAGTGCTTTATTTTTCTGTCATAAGCTCATTCCAACACAAAGGTGTGATGGAAAAACACAGATTTTGGTTTTCTTCATCTGCTTCTATGTTTCTAGCTTGCACAGTTTTTATTAGCCTGTTTTTTTTATTATAGTTGAATAAAATCAATAGTTATTTGGCTTTGTTTTGCTAGATGATATCTTTACGATTAAAAATTATCAAATTTTCTGAGACAATGAGTTTGGAAAAGTGAAAGAAAATGGAAGAAAGGCTATACCAGAACCAAGAAGGCACTACCTTCATGGGGTTGTACCAACTGTGCAATCAACCATGATGGGCAACAGAGATACTCTGCTTTGCCATATTTAGATGCTTTCAGCATCATTTGGCATGGCTGGATTTCTCCATCATTGCACCAGCATAAAAATATGCATATAAAGGCCATGTCTATCAATTGATAGCCTTATTTTTCATGTACTTGTCTACACCTTCTTGTTGATAATGAATTCTATTGATTAACTAGGTTCTGTAAAAAAAGATTTAGCTAAGTTTCTATTTTCTTGATTTGGAGATACCCCAAGGATGTGGTTCCTTTTAAAATATCTCCATACATGAATTATCCTTTATGGTTCTTTTGGCCTTTTGATAGGCTGTTACAGGCAAACTCTGCCCACAATCTGAGAGGGCTCAAGATTGATCCATCCTTCCATCCAAGATCTACATTGTTTGGGGCAATATGCTGACATTGTAAACTGCCTAGAGAGTACTGTAAAGCACTATGGGGCAGTATATACAGGAGTGGCCAAAATTGTGGAAACCTTTTGGGAAAAGTGTACAGTAGAAATGTCACCTTTGGTTAAGTTTCCACCAATTTTTCTTCTAATTTCTTTATAACTGTAGCCTTGTTCATTTAATAATACTATTTTACATCGCTTTCTGGGCAACCAGTCAACTCTTTGCACCATTACTTTAATTTTATTACATTTTACAAGCTCACTAAATGAAAGAACACAAAAAACCCAAACAACTTGATAGCAATCACATAACACACTGACAAATGTTCTCCTCTCAGCTTTAATATATGACATCAATAACTGAATCCTACTGTTATCTGATTGGTTCTCTAAACACTCATGCTCATTGGCTACAATCAGATGAAGGAAAGCTACCTGATATCAACCTAAGCAAGTTGTGCTTCCTTTTTCTGGTTATTTGGCTATAACTTTTCATAGAATACAGTACAGATAATTGAACAAACTTTGTTCTTGATTAAATTATCTTTCCATTGATATATAATTTTATGGTACTACTCCAAAAAAAAAGTGGTGTTATTAGCCATCAAACCTCAAAAATACACTTTTCCCAAAAGGTTTCCACAATTTTGGCCACTACTGTAAGTGCTATTGCTATTGTGTGTGTCCAACTCCTGTCCCTTTTCTCCCATTAATATTTTAATTTGCCTGATAAAGAATTAGGTTTAGCAAGTATAGACTTTTGCTAAAGAAAAATTATGCAAAAAACTTGATAAAAATGCATGACCTTTTAAGATTTTGCTAGCTTCTGTAGCTAAGCCAGAAACAGGCAAGACAGTCATATTATATTATAGCTCTCAAAATCTCACATTTAAATCAAACAGAATGTGTTATATAAAAAATATGGCAAGTTCTGTGGTCACTACCTTCAAGACTACCTAGATTTAAAGAGTCAGTTTTAGGTAATTTTGGTGTGCCTACTTTTTATCTTTTGGATGGCTTTCTAAGGTATTTTTTTTTTGCTTCAACTGTTAAATTATGTGAGATCAAGCAACTAATGTGTCATTTCATTATATCAAGAGGTCACAGTGCAATAATTTACTTTCATTCAGTCCAATGGGAAAAATATACTAGACCATTAGAGGATCTATTCACAGTACATTCACTGCATTTCTTTTATTCTAACATGAACAACAATATAAAGAGAAAAAAGAAATGATCTAAAAACACATGTGTGTTTGTATAGTGAGATAAAATGGAAAGTCAGAAACTGTTGCAGTTTGTCCTTCATTATCTTCTTATCAAATGTAAATTCTGAACCTTTCCTGAATGCTCAGAATATTTTACAATCATCAAATAAATCAGAAGACAGCAAGATGAAATCTGTGATACTTTGGCAATTTCCAGATGTCTGGACATCAATTCCCAGAATTCTTAAGCCAGAGAGCCATTGCTGAGAATTCTAGGAATTGAAGTACACTCACCTAGAAGTTGCCTAAGATGAGAAACATTAAACTAAAATATATGTGGCATCCCAAGATGATGTTTTCAACCCTTAAAATTTAATATATCAATAGATTTCATGAATAATGGAATTAGGATCTTTTAGTCCATCAAAATTTAAACATGTTTTTCTGCATTCCCATAGTAGTGAGAAGTCCTGAATACTGTCCCTACAATAGTTGCTTAATTGTCAAATCAATCATAGTAGCAAAAGAGACAATTAGTAAAAATCAAAATCGCCCAATTTGTACTTGAATGCCACCAAACTAAAAAATGATACCCTAACTCTTTGTCACCAAGATCACCTTGTACATACATAATCCATGTGCTAATTCCAAATTCCCACACTCATACTCAACTTTCTATTCCTCCTTTTTTCAAAGCTTTGGACTCTCTGGAGCTATTCAGGAAACTCTTTATTCCAAGCAGGTGGAATAATAATAATAATAATAATAATAATAATAATAATAATAATAATAATAATAATAATAGTTATAATAATAAAGTTAGAAGGGACCTTGGAGGTCATCTAGTCTAACCCCCTGCTCAGGCAGGAAACCCTATACCATTTCAGACAAATGGCTGTCCAGTCTCTTCTTAAAAACCTCCAGTGTTGGAGCATTCACCGCTTCTGGAGGCAGGTTGTTCCATTGGTTATTTGTTCTAACTGTCAGGAAGTTTCTCCTTAGTTCTAGATTGCTTCTCTCCTTGATTAGTTTTCATCCGTTGCTTCTTGTCCTGCCTTCAGGCGCCTTGGAAAATAGCTTGGGCTAAACTAACTATATAAAACTCCTGCATTGAATCAGATAAAATATAGTATTTCTGTGTTTAAAAATGACCCAATTAAGTCTTCATTTTGAAATTTGGCAACAATATTATCCTGTAACTACATCAGGTTATTTAAAAAGCTATTTTCAACTGTTTGAAAAGCATTTGTTTTTGCTAGTTTTCATTATATGAGATCTCTCCTTTCTTTTCATTCTGAAAAAAAAATATCAAAGAAGAGTGCAGTTTTTCTCACTGTGGTTTACTCAGGCCATACTTGAGACAGCTGGGTTTGCATGTAAAAAGGAACAAATGGTTTATTATTTAGTTTTCTATTCCTGGGGAAAGGTTAATGAACATATGGTCGAGTAATTTGATCAGTCTTAGATACTATGTGTTCAACATGATCAGGAAGGAGTAATTGCTGTTCTATTTCAGGCAGCTAAATGCCTTGGATAGTGTTAGGTCGCGCAGGCAGTAAGACACGAGTCGAGTGACAGTCAGCTCTCGGTTTATTGGCAAGGCATCAAGTAAATCCGGACTGGCATCTGGGCCAGGGGAGCCCTCTTTTATGGGATTCCCCTGGCTTGTAATCACACAATTCCATTGGCTGGTAAGACCCCGTTGCTAGTTAGCCAACCAGCAACGGGCATGAAACTGTATGC
>NW_015386561.1:93749-126045 GCF_001527695.2 Protobothrops mucrosquamatus | reverse complement strand
GGGCCAGGGGAGCCCTCTTTTATGGGATTCCCCTGGCTTGTAATCACACAATTCCATTGGCTGGTAAGACCCCGTTGCTAGTTAGCCAACCAGCAACGGGCATGAAACTGTATGCAGATGGAGAAGGGCAATCACCCTTAATGGGTGATCAGGATGCGCATAGGGATTAAGGGGGGGGGAATACAAAAGAACACAACAGATAGGTCCTCCTGGAGGAAAGATACAGAGCATAGTTGAAGAATGGAGTCTTGCCTGGATTCAACATGAGATTCCCCAGAGATTTGGACTCACCTTTTTTTCTTTGACATGAATATTTTTGGTATAGAAAAAAGTCCCATTTCAATGGAATTGTTTTGAACTAAGTATCTGTGGGGTTTTTTCTTCCAGCCATGCAATTCTTTCCAGTCTTCCTTTGCTCTTTTGAGAAGGTGGGGAAAGAATTTACCACACAATGAAAGCAAGGACTTTTCTGTTGTTGCTGTCATTCTTTGATTAATGTAATTAATAATTCACACATGCTGCTTCTCATCCTCTTGAAGTTGTACCTGGTTATGTGCAGTCCTGAGGTATATATGTCCTCTATGTCTATAGGCAGTACATACCGTATGTGCTTTTGAATCAGTCTTGACTCTTGGCAACTGCTTGGGTCCGTTCAGTTTTTTCAGAAGTGGTGTGTCATTGCAAAAACATTTTGGTCAGCCCAAGCCAAAACGTTCATGAAGGCAATATCCAGGAACTGGAGGGGAGGGAGCTTGTCCCCAGCAGTCCAAAATGACCAATATTAACTGGATGTATTCTAGCTTTTGATTGCATGGCCACCAGCATTGACAACAAGGCACCATAGATTATTTGTACAGGAAGATGTGGAGGAGAAAGTGGGGAAAATACTTCGAAACTGGAACAGATTAATATGAATTTATCTTCCCTGCATGCTAGGGATGAAGTGAAGGGAATGTGATATGGAGATTGTTAAGAGTTTTTCATTGGCTAATAAGGATACAGGACATTTATAATATGAACATTTGCAATAATATCCTGCAAAATGACCCATCTTCTTAGTAGTTCATAGAAAAGCTTTAAAAAAGACTACCAAAATCCAGTTGCTGAAATTTTTATGATCCTATCCTTTTTACTTCAATGAATTTTGTTAAAAAAATTCTGGGTGAATTCTGCCTTGAAAAAGTATTACTTTTGCTTTCCATCAACTGCCCAAGAGCCTGATTGATTTATCCTTCCTTGAAAAATGGTTTTAAGGAAAAATGTCCTACTTGAATAATATTCTGATTATTGGGATGCAAGGATTATATTAACCAGTTAAGGTAGGAAGACTTGGGAGCAGCAAGGTGAGAGTATGTTAACAATATCCTTATCCTATCCAGTGAGCCCAATCCTAGATGGAAACACTTCAAACTGATATTCTGCTAAACAGGAAATCCTCAGGTTTGTTCATCCTGCTGACACCGTGCTAAATGTCCTAATGGGAATAAATGAACACTTTCCTCCATTCACATCCCAGGTATTACTTAAACATGGAGGTCAATCTAAAATTAAATTAATTAAATTCAATTAAATAAACAAGATCTTATTTTAGATTGACTTGGTATTTAGCAGCAGCAGCAGCAGCAGCACTATGACATCTTTATAGAACATCAACAAACTGGCACAATGTGTTTGATTTACTCTTCCCCCAACTGGCCTGTTAAATCCTAATATTGTTCCAATCTAAATATCTCAGCCTTAGTATTCCAAGTATCAACGGAGGACTCTCTACTCATCTCCAGTAGAATTCTGTTCAGCTGTTCAATTTCAATTTTTTAAAAAAACCCTACAAAACTGTCCTTGTTGTTCTTGCTATTGTACTTGCAACTTAGAGTCTTGAGGTAGGAAGCTCTGTTGCTTCTCTTTTCTAAGATCTTCCTATCAGAGCCAAATTTGAAGCAGGCAAGATGCTTTGCTTACTGTACAGTGATACTGTCTCTCCCAAATTCTGGTAAATGGTATCTGGTTTCTTCATAGAATAGAACTTCAGATACTGATTGATAGTAAAGAAGCCACAGAAGCCACATAAACCTTCAGCTGAAACCAGAAGCTTTAATATAGTGTGAGTGGAAAGCATACTTCAAGTATGCTCCACTCAACTTTTGTCTAGTCAATGCATTTTTAGGGGGGAAAAAATGAAATTTCTTGGCATGAGATTTTTTTAATCTGTTGCATGTACCAGCTGAAATATTTCCACTGATGTTAGATTACTCTTGAAAAAAGATGCAGTAACTAGAACATTTTTAGAATGTAGTCCCTTCTTATTACATTGTGCCATTTTACTATGCAGCATAGCATTAAGTGGATTGCTATACCATGATTTCAATTAATCTTTTCTGTGTTTTCTAGGAGACAACAATAAAGACAACAGTGCCCCTGAAGAACAATAAGCTTTTGGAAATAATCTAGTATATAAACATCATTGAAAGGCAGTCAGTAGCATTGTATCTGCAGAAAGCAAAGTTCTCCACCTCATTCAGTATTGGATAGCATTTCTTGTTTATGAATTAATATGTTCCTCCTAAGTTACAATGGAGAAAAAGACCTTAATTTGCAATAGGGGATATAACTGGAGCACTTCAGTGAATTGTGATAATAACTAGAAGGTTAAAGCAATTTTCACTTCAAGGTAGAAAATCACTGTCTTCATCTTTTCCCTCTCTCCCTACCAACAACAACTAAAACAAAAATGCAGTGAATCCTTAGCTATGAAAGTGTAATTTTATCGTATTTCATGTCTCAATTTATTACTAGGGTGCTCTCAGACAGTTTACCAGGAAAGCAAAAGCTTTTATTCAATACATATGAAACAGCTAGAGAGAGTAAAGTCAGGTACATGCAATTATGTTGTTTAGGACAAAAGACAGATCAAATGGACTCTGAAAGCCACAACACTGTTTTGGAACTGCCCAGCATGAACAAGATAATCCTCTACTCAGGCTATTGATGGATTTCCCTTCTATGTGAAGATGCAAGATTCCTGATTGCTAAAATGCAAAATGCCTTTAGTTTAATTTAAATGTTAACACAAAACGATTCCTTAAAATCTCCACAAGTAATTAGTTGCAATTACCAAGCTTGGAGGAACTGAACAGGATCAGACCCATGGTATTAAAAAGATCCAGCTGTTTCCTTTCTAGCATCACATGGTTTTTAATATGGTATGCCTGGAGGATCTGCAGTATTTGACAAGTGTTAAATTAGAGTTTTGTGAATCCCAGTTGTCTCAAGTTTCAGCCTTATCTTTTTCCCCTGGAGAACTTACACAAGGGTTTTGATTCGTGGGAATTGGAGCTTTCTAAGCTTTGCATTTGCACTTTAGAAACCAAATTAAATTAAGCATTGGCATCAGTCCCTGAAATTAGTTCCAGGTTCTAAAATTCCCATTCTTGTAATTTTTTTTTAAAGTCTAACCTAGAAACAGGAGATATAAATGGCATATCTATGGCTGCTTATATAAAGATATTTCATGTAGACACTCTTAATTCATAATATAACAAAGCTTTCTTAGAAAAGCAAAGTAATAACTCTATTACAAAGTTGTTAATAAAAAAAAGATTGTATCAAGCATTGGTGGGATGTCACCAGAGGATTTATCATAAATAGGTAATAGAAAAATGGTGTGGGAACAGCTATATTTGTCATTATAGATCTCTTTCTTTGTAAGATTTGGATTTAGAATCCAAAACCCTAATTATAATATTATAATATTCTTGAAAAAGGCTAGGGCTAGGAAATAAGTACCTCTGATTAAGAACTTGATAAGGCACCACCAGTTAGATGGCATTGGAACTAAATAATGATTTGTCTCAGTATATGTTGTGGGATGCAAATTTTTCCTTTTCCTTCAGTTGCCATTGATCATGGTACCATCTGCTGAAAGGTACATGCAGGACAAGCATTTTTGGTTGTATCGGCTTTTCTAATACCCTCTTCTCCCCCCCCCAAAAAAAGACATAACTGGAAAATAGTATGATTTTTTAGGATGCTCGTAATATAAGCCCTACTCCAATTAAGATCATCAGCCAAACGGACACATTTAGTACCGTATTTCCTCAAAAATAAGACCTAACCGGAAAATAAGCACTAATGCATCTTTTGGAGCAAAAATTAATATAAGATCCGGTCTTATTTTCAGGGGAACACGGGTATGTAGGAACTAAGAAGAGTAATCAACCAAAACCAACCTCAAGGTATTGATGGTCTTTATCAACTATCTTACTTACGAGATTTTCAAATCTACCTCAATAGATAAAATATCTGAAAATATTTTTCACAGCAAAATAAATATTATCATCATTCAAATTTCAGGATATTGAAATTCTAGATTTTAAATTCTTTGACTATATGTTGATGCAGACATAGAGTACACAACAGTTTTAGTATGTTTTAGAGAATGGGAAGGTTTAGAGCATCTTGTCATATCCTATTGTCAACCTTTATGATGTGTAGCAGCACATGTACATGTACCATATGGAGTAGCAAAAAAATGGAATTTTTCAATTAAAGGGATAAAATGGAAATAGATTTGATTTAGTGATCAGGATACACAGAGAAATAACTCTAAGCTCGTCTTTTTTCCCATAAAGAAAAGACTTCATAAACCATGAAATTATTGACACTTCTCAGGATACTATGTCTTGCCTTTTAAGTGGTTGAGTTAATTCATCATCTCAGTGTCACATGAGCTCACTTCTGGCACTGTTTCAAGAGATCTCATTATTTTTTGATGTGTATGATGGATTAGGGATGAGAATATTGCTGGCCTAAGGGTTTACTAGCTCTGCTTGTCATATTTGTCAGCTACAAACCAGTTCTACTGAAGGGTTATAAGGCCACTGTGAGATACTGGACTATTAAAAAGCTGTTCCATTACTTATATTTACTCAGTCTGAGAAAATATAGTGTAACAATTGTAAAATCTAGTTATGCACACAAGAAGAAGAAAAAATGACACAGTGGTAAATTTAACTAAAAAGTTTTCCGAAGCTTTTCCAATACTCACATACTGAATTTTCTTACCTGCTCATTCTTTTTGACTGAATGCTGATTCACTCTTCCAATATTTGGAAGTGAAAAATTATCAACTCCAAAATGATAAAGGAAGAAGAAAAAAGAAACAAGAGGGAATTTAGAATTGTATCTTAATGAGGGAGCAGAGACCACACCTGCTACAGGAATGTCATACACAATACATCAGATTCTACTTTTCAATGTTTATTGACATTTAGAAGCATTCACTAGACTATCATCTTGCTCATGTCATTACTAATGATCGTTTTGGCATCCAAAAGAAGACTCAGTTGTAGAATAATCAATGAACCCATCTTAATACAGTTTTGCGTGAACAGGAGGAGGATTTCAAGAAGCTATTTCAATTTCTTTACTTTACAAAGTAAATATATAGCCTGTGTACTAGTACTTGAAAAAGAAGAAAATTTTTTGATACTATAGTGTGTCTTGTAATAAATACAATTAGGACATCCATTTTGAAGAAATATTTCCATATATAATATATACAAAAATATACATATATAATATACAAAAATATTTTATAGCACTTTATGAAACATGAGCACTAGGATGAGTTACTTAAAGCAATACACATAATTAAGTCTATTCATATAAATTAATAGTTTGATTGCTTATGATTAAGAGCCTGGCATCCTTTGATGAACACATGGAGGAAAAGCTCATGGGCAGCTATCAGCTTTAAAGTGATACTGCTTTTCACTGAGTTGGAATACTGATCCACTTAGCTCAGTATGTCTGAACGTTGAGAAGAAATGTCACAACAACAATCTGTTCAATGATGGGAAATAGCCCAATAAAATTACCATCCAGATTTTAGGATGGTGATATGGAAGGGAAATATCTGGTGGAAAGCCAGAGAAGTTGATCCAGAAGAAACACTGAGCAACTTTAGTTTCTGGAGAAAACAAGAGGCATTTAAAGCAGGGACTGTTAATTGATAAATGGTAAAGTGGTAACTATGTGCAGCCTGAAATGATGATATCTGAGTCAGCATGTGAACTGATATTACAGCAAAGACAGCCATAGATAAAAAAAAATTAGGCCAACTGCTTTGCTGGTAGATCTACAGAGCACATATGTTTTGCCTTAAGTTGGCATTTGTCTTCTCTGTGTCTCCATCTAACTCTGAAAGATGAACAGAAGATAAAGAGCATTTAAACTGAAATACATCTTTCCAAAAATATGCCACAAATTTGGTAATGGCACAAATTTGGTAATCAGAAATGAGATGATTGGGTTAACTGTGATTTCAAAAGACTGTGATTTCAAAATAGAGTGTATGATAAAAGTGACAAAAAGAAAGTCATAAATGTGAAAATACTGAAAAACAGTGTGTAGGTATAGATAATGTTATTATAAAAATATTAATGTTTAGCTTGCTTATGGAGTGGCTAAGCAATTTCTTTGAAAAGTATAAATGGAACTATATCATCAAATAGTACACTAATAAAATATATTAATTATAGCTTTAAATGCATTTGGGGTGGGTTGTCTCTCTGACATCATAGCTTCTTGGGTCATAAATGTCCATTCCCAATGGTGTTTGATTGCCTCCCAGCTCCTTAATCTTTTTTCCTTATGGAAATCTAGCAGAGAAAAAGAATATATTTTAAAAATAATTTCAGAGTGGTTTTTTAAAGTCATGGATGAGTCAAGGTAACTATTTCAAATAGCCTTTGCATTGAAAGCCAATAAAGGATAATCAGGAATTACAAGAACAATATTTTTTTAGGAAGGGGATCTATTTTTCTGAAGTGGCTTCAGCACACAGCTTCCTTGTTCTTCTAACCACAAAACCCTTTCTGAAGCTTTTTTCATTGAAAGTAAAAATCTACATTACTATATTTTTATAAGGACTCTCCCCTCTCCCCATCCCATCTGTTGAACCCTAGCCAGGACAATGGATCAAATCATATGAGAGCGGTGAAGAAGAAAGTATAGGTCAAGATAAACAAGGAGTTTTGAAAATTATTTTCACTTCTGCTGTTTTCTTAATGAGCTCATTTTAAAGGCTTGTGAACTAGTTTGTGAACTAGTTTGGCTTAAAAACAATCCTTGACTCCAATGTTAGGAAACAGACATCATGGATTATTTTAGAAAAATATGTTGTTTCATAAGAGAATTTTCTTTTCCTTTCCACGGTGAAAATAACAATGCTATTAAAAAAAGAAGGAAAAACCTTGATCAAGATTTTTTTTTTTACAATGGTCTATGCTGACACACCTGCTACAATAGCTGGAACACTGTGTTCAGAAAACTCAGTGCTAAAAGGCCATTCATTTCCCATGCTTCTTTTATTGTGTTTCAATGTCCTATGGTCATTGGTCCAACAATCTTAATTTCTTATATTTACCTTGAGTTGTGATGGGGAGCTTTCAAAAAGAGGATATCTAGAGGAATGCCCCCTCAAAAATAAATTAAGAGATCAGTAATTACAAATTACAGATTGTATTTTAGATAAATGCAGATAACTCTGTATATTAAGAAAGGGTCCATGTATTTGATGTATTCAAATTATCAAGAGTTAGTTCCAGAAACCCTTCCTGAAAGAATTGTCTGGGCAAAATAGTGTTTAAATAGGCATTTCATAGTAATAAGCAATTTTGATCTATTTGTTCCCTATTTTGGGCAGGTCTGATTCTTTGTCCGACTCTATTTCTCCCAAATCAGTAATATAAGATGCAGATGAGCATGCCAGACAAGAAAATGTGATTAGAAAAATTAACATAAAATATCCAAGTTATAATAATATTCTGGTATCTGTGCAGTTCTGCGGTCTCAAAAACCACCTGTCATTAAGGCAGGAAATGAGTTCCTTAAAGGAATGGAGTGCAGTAGAAATCCAGCTGCAGGGCAGGAAACAGGCAGGAAATCATTTGAGAGCTTTCAGGCTCACTTGTTGAACTTTGACTGGACAAAAATATCAGAGATTGCTTATGAAAAACAATTTGTAAATAAGAAATATACAGACAATTGTTGGGTGAATGTTTAAAAAAACCCAAGAAATCAAATAGGAAGACAAAAAACATGCACTAAATATATGAATTTAGAATTCTAATATAGAAAGATTTTACACTTGATTTGTAGCTGCAGATTGTTGATATATCTTTGTGTCAACATGTGACTAAGATTTAATAAATGCAAGAAAGAAGATTTGGAACCATTTGGTAAAATTTTCTAGATTGTCTGGGATATATAGTTCCAAGTATTTCCTCTTTTTTCATTTGTAATCTTATATGTGGATTTTTAAAATAATGTTAACTGAAATATGAGCTGCATTTAATCAGCATTTTAACACACTGAAATATGAATTTCATATGTGTAGTTTTCATTTGCATCATCATTATTATCATATATATACTCTCAATCTTACATGGGAAAAGACCCGAATACGCCAAAATAGTCTTTGTCATAGGTACACTTGGTTTCCTTCTGTCACTCTTTTCTTTACTGAGCATGCAATCATTTATTTAAATTATCTAATATCATTTTCATCCTTCAGGCCTTCCCCCACTCCTGTTGACTTCCTGCTAAGAAAATTATGCTAATAAACTTCCTCTTTAATTGAACTCCTGAAATCTTGATGCTGTCTGAAGAGAAGACATGTGGCAAAATGTTCAGCAGTCATTTGCTTGTTATATGTTTGGCATGGATTCATAAAACAAAAAACAAAACAAAAAAACCAACTCAAAAACCCATCTGCTGTCAGACATCTGCATCTCTTTGCTACCCAGCATTATATTATATCTCAGCACAGATGACTGCAATAACTCATTCCAGCATGGATGTCTCTCTTCTGGGCATCTCTGCTTTGTCTCTAGAAGTCTCGTAGTCTTATGGCAAAATGCCTTGCTCTGATATTTGCAAATATTAGGAGCTTATGTTTAAAAGAGTAATGTCCCCATGACCTAGTAAGTACTGTCTTCCTACCACACCATGGACAAGATATGAATTTTTACAGTATTTAATCGACAAGATGATGGACTCAAGTCTGAAATTCTAAATCGAAAAAGTATAGGACAAAAGTATTATTTTGCTTTCAGCATTATCCAACATTTGTCATTGGGCAAAATGCGTTATTTCTTCCATTCTTATTTCATTTGGCTTTCATGTTGGGCTTGGCAGAGGTTGGATTTGAGAAAAAAGTTATCAGAAGAATGATTTTTCAGTGTTAAGTCTAGACATGAAAGAGACAGGTAGAAATAATGGTTCTTGGTCAACTTCAACCCTCCCCTACATCTTGGATTATAGAAAAAAGCTGCTAAAGTCAAAGTATTTCATTCTTTACCCTTAGAGGCTTCATCCTTAGAGAAATTAGGCAGGTTTGTGTCCATGGCCCAGAATTCTAGCTATGAGAATGATGGTAACTGTTCAATGTGCAGCATCAGTAGAATATTTTTCTCAGATCTAGATAAGCCATGGTTTTAGTATTGTTATTGCTGCTGTTGTTATAAACATCACATTCAATATGCTTCAATTTCTGTTAATAATTTATCAATGCTATTATTTTTACTGAACAATTTATAATAAATGGTTAAATTAAGACAAGTATAAATGCAGAATATAATAAAAGAAGCTACGTATTTTAAAATATGTCCTTTAACACTTTTATAAAAACCAAGAACTAAGTTAATTTGGAAGTGTAGAATCCTTGGTGCTCTCTGAGCTTGGTTGAGGAACTATGATGAAATAACCACACTCCACAATTCAACCTTAAACTACATATATTCTATTCTATTAATTCTGAAGAAAGTACATCCATGTGTTTAGAAACATCACAAAAATCCTGCCCTGTGTTCCTTGATAAATGAATCCCAGTTAGTTTTGGTGTCTGTTTTCCTTATGTTACTTTCTAGAAAAGTTCATAGTAAGAGAAGTAATCCTTGATTCAGTTACAAACCACTTAGGGATTTAGTGGTTGCTGTGGCAAAATTGTCCCCATAATTATTTGGCTTCTTTCCCAAGGTTGAAGAAAGGCATTGTAGATTAAATATCATTGGCTTTTCCTTGCTACAGTTGCCATGGCTGATGCGCCACAGCAGGAACTTGACTTTTAGCAAACTGGCTATGCATTGAGTGAAATGCAGTTTTTCTAGCAAATATCTAAACCCCCTTCAGATATTTATTGCTTGCTTACTAGTCTAATATAGCTGAAGGGCCACAATCTAAAAAAGATTTATGTAGACTAATCATTTATCTAATATAAATAATTGCCATTTTATTGTAATATTCATTATCATCCTCCAATTTTTTTTTCTCTGTTCTTATTTTTATTTGAATCCTCAAAATTCTGGATCAATATGACAACAGATATGACAGAGTGAATTCACTTCAAAGAAAAAAAACAAAAAAAACCCCCTATATATTAAAAAAGTTAGACAAAAATACTAATGATGAAGGATTATAAGAAGGAATTGTGGCAGCTGCAATAAAATGAAAGTTTTCTTCTTCTTTTTGCAGTTATTTTAACTTGGGTTTTGTGCCACAATAGGAATAATATTAAATATATAAAATTAATAAAACTACAAATAGCATAAACAGCAAAATGTTCAGAAAAAAATATTGAAGATGCTAAATGAAGAATGTTTTTGAACTAAGAAATTTTATAGCAGTTACTCAAAACGTTCTGGAAAGACTGAAGAAAGAGAAGGAGGAAGACAAAAAGAAGTAGATGAACAGGAAGGACAAGAATAGTAGCATAAATTTTCAAAAGCAAATTTGAAATCACACTAGACAGAATTCTTTTTATAGACAGAATAGTATATTGGAATGGTCCAAAGATATCAGACTTGATACTTTGGCTATGCTACCATAATTTCTCTATAATCAATATGCATTGGAATATGGTTACACATATATGAGCTCACAAATACTCAGCAATTCTGACAAATATGTAATATTGTTTCATCCTGTGCATAAATATTAGTTTCCAAGAAAGTAGTCCAATGTCAAGGAAATTGAAATTAGCAGTGAATAAGTATAGCAATTAAATATAGCTAATCCTTTCAAAAAATGAAAAATATAGATACAAATATGACATATCCCTATGTGATTAGATTTGTAGGCAAATCATTTATAACAAGAAAAACAATAATCCATTAAATATATATATATTGCCTGATTCCCAACAACTATGGGTGGTTTACAAATTGTTAAAAAGATTAAAAACAAAGAAATAACACCCAAAAATGAAAGCAACAAATAAACAGAGATGGCAGAGAAAATAGAGCTGAATGGGGACAAAGAAAAGAAGAAAAGGGCATTAATCATCCCTGTCAAAGGCTTGGGCAAGGACCTACGTCTTCAGGGCCCATTGAAATACCAGTAGGGTGGAAGGCATTAAAATCTTGGGGAAACCTTGTTTGAGAAGGCATGGAATTTATACCTTGGAATACCATAATTCAGAAGATCTAGAAGTAATCGCAAAAGAGTTTTTTATGAGTCTATAGTTACAAAGCTGAAAAACACATGAGCTGGGTCAAACCACATGCTGCATAAAAACAAACTGGAAATAAAAAGCTCATCTGAAACACAAAGTTGAGTGTTTATGGTGTGGTAAACTGGATCTGAATGAAAGCAAGCAAGTGCTCTACAATAGGGGTCCCCAACCCCAGTCCGTGGACCAGTACCGGGCTGCGGCATGCAAGCAACTGGTCTGCAAAAACAAGCAAAGCCCTATCCGTGAGATGCAGGCAGCACACAAAATTATGTACCCTCCAGTCCACAGAAAAACCTCTCTCCATGGAACCGGTCCCTGGTGTCCAAAAGGTTGGGGACCTCTGCTCTACAGTATTTGCTTTGCCTTTATTCTCAGTTGTACATTGTTAAGGTGACATCCAAAGATCTTAGGCTTCAGTTATTCATGTCTTGGTGTAACATGTAGTTTGGCCATACAATTACCCGCTTCATTACGGCTTGCAGCTATCCAGTCTTAACTAGCAGAAAGGTGACATTCTCACCAAAATCTGATTTCTTTTAGAGAATTACATTTAGCCCAGAGTCACTTGTAGAGGAAATGGGCAGCATAAAAAACAAACACACAAACAAACAAATGAATAATAAAATAGTAGAGGGAGTCAGAAAGAAGCCCTGGGAAAGCCAGCACTCCAATTCCAACCTGAAAGTCTTTTTAATTTCCCAAAATCAACCAAGATTTCCCTTAAAACTGAGTCCTATAAAGGAGGTTGAAGCAAAACAGAGCATCTGGTTTTGAGAAAAGAAAGCTGAGAAGGAATATTTTGATAGGACTCTTCAAGTAACTGAAAAGATATCACACAGAAGAGGTCCAAGACCTATTCTTTATCATCCCACATTACAAAATATAACAAATAAATTTAAGGCAGGTTCCGATTGACTGTTAGGACAAATTACCAAGGGAGGTGGTAGGCTTTACTGATGGGTCCTTTCATTTGGATTCCTGCCCAGAGCAGTTAGTCAGACTCTATGACTTAATTTATTCTCTTCCAATTCCGGGATATTTTATGAATTACTGGGCTAGAATTTTAGGTTTGCTTTGTTGATTGATTCAATTTAGTGCTCTAGATTTTGACCTCTTTAAATCAGAAAGGTTAGCATAGGTCAGGGGCTCAGGTAAAACTTTGACCATAAATAAACAAACAATTTAGCTCCCTTTCAAATCAATTGGGCATAAACTGGGTTGTTCATCCAACATAGATTAAATTAATTTCCCCAAACTGACAGGTTTTTAGTTGCAATTAGAGTCTGTGAGCACTGTTTCTACATTTCAATGTAAATGGGCTGAGATGTGGGAAGAGTGGGCAAGAATGGAGATCTATGTTGAAGACTCCAAGGAATGCCCTTACATATGGAAAAAAATAAAAATAAATAAAAATAAAAAGCAGCATGTTTTCATGAACATTTTGATAAGCATGCCTATATTGTGGCTAAATTATGCAGGAAGCTTTTATTCATGATGGGTACATTCCCATTACAAGACACCAATTTGTACTTGTTAACATTTGATTGATTCTGAAAATGATAATCTAAATTGTTGTGTAGGCTCTATATGGATGGCAAATGTGTTCCATTACATTAAGTAATGTTCACTCTGAACAGATAACGTATTTGAGCAGCCACACCTACACTGATAATGGACAGACCAGGCATCATTAGTCACCATGCAATCATTCAGAAAAGAACTGATTACACATAATAGTCTTTTTGCAACATAGATCCATGAATAAATATATTTTTCCCCTTTTAGAAATTGAGCAGACACAATAAATATATTCTGCTCTACAGATGCTGTATACTGTTCTCTTGGGTAATAATTAGCTATTATTTGACTTGAATTTGGGAGAGTATACTCACAATAGCCCATGTTTTCATATTGGCTCTATGTCTTCCTGATTTTTTTTTGTTAATTTCCTTTCTACAATAATTATTCATTTCCTGCATTTCTGTAGCTTATTGACTTATAAGCTCAACATATTACACTGTGCACCATTTGAGAAGAGTTTGCTGCAATTCTAGCTCTTAATGGTATTTGTTCAACGCTATCAATCGGGACACAATCCAGGCAAAATAAATAGCTTTATAGGCCTACTGATTTCATAGGAAGAGATTTAATCATCCCCCCCAGTGAAATCACTGAATTGTAATATTAGAATAGAATAGAATAGAATAGAATAGAATAGAATAGAATAGAATAGAACTGGAAGGGACCTTGGAGGTCTTCTAGTCTAGCCCCCCTGCTCAAGCAGGAGAACCTACACCACTTCAGACAGGTGACTGTCTAGTCTCTTCTTTAAAATCTCCAGTGATGGAGCGTCCATGATTTCTGGACACAAGCTGTTAATTGTCCTCACTGTCAGGAAGTTTCTCCTTAATTCCAGGTTGCTTTTCTCTTTGATCAGTTTCCAACCATTGTTTCTTATCCTTCCTTTTGGTGCTCTGGTGAATAACGTGACCCCCCTTTGCGGCAGCCCCTCAAATACTGGAATACTGCTATCATGCCTCTCCTATTTCTTCTTTTCTTTAGACTAGCCAAACACAAGTCCCGCAGCTGTTCTTTGTATGTTTTAGTCTCCAGGCCTTTGATCATCTTAGTTGCTCTTCTCTGAATTTTTTCCAAACTCTCAACATCTTTTTTTGTGATACGGTGACCAAACTTGGCTTCAGTATTCCAGGTGTGGCCTTATTAGGGTTTTATAAAGCGGTACTAGATCTTGATTCTATGCCTCTGTTTATACAATCCAGGATTGTATTAACTTTTTTAGTTGCTGCTGCACACTGCTGGCTCATATTTAAGTGATCGTCCTCTAGGACTCCAAGGTCCCTCTCACAGTTCCTGTTTTTAAGACATGTTTTGTCCAATCTGTACTTGTACCTTTGATTTTTCCTGCCTAAATGTAAAACTTTGCTTTTCTTCACATTGAAACTCATTTTGTTGGATAGCGCCCATTGTTCAAGTTTGTCAAGATCTTTTTGGATCCTGAGTTTGTCTTCTAGGGTGTTGGATACTCCTGTCAATTTGATGTCATCTGCAAATTTCATGAGTTCCCCTTCAATTTCCTCATCTAATCATTGATGAAGTTATTGAAAAGTACTGGGCCTAAGACGGAACCTACTGCTTACTTCTCTCCATGTGGATATAGTGCCATTGAGGACTACTCATTGAATACAGTTTGCCAGCCAGCTACAGATCCATTTGGTGGTGATGTTGTCTATTCCACCTTTTTCTAGCTTACCAAGGAGTAGGTTGTGGTCTACTTTATCAAATGCCTTACTGAAATCTAAGTATACTACGTCCACAGCATTTCACTGGTCTATTAGTTTAGCCACTTTATCGAAGAATGAAATAAGATTGGTTTGGTATGACCTGTTTTTAACAAACCTGTGCTGGCTACTAGTTATGACTTTGTTTGCTTCTAGTTGTTTGCAGATCGGTTTTTTGATTATCTTTTCTAGGATCTTCCCAGGTATTGATGTTAAACTGATTGGTCTGTAGTTTCCTGGGTCTGTTTTTCCCCCCTTTCTTGAAGATGGAAACCACATCAGCCCTTTTCCAATCCTTAGGTACTTCCCCGGTGCTCCAGGATTTTTGAAAGATGTGGTGCAATGGTTCTGAGATAACATCTGCCATCTCTTTCAGAACTCTGGGGTGTAATCTGTCGGATCCCAGTGATTAATACTTGACAAGGTCAGATAGGTGTTCTCTTACCATTTTCTTGCTTATTTTAATTTTTGTTTCTAATTTTTCTTCTGCAGTGGTTTTTTGGTATGTTGGGCTGTAGTTTCTTTTTGTGTGAAGACTGATGCAAAGTATGAGTTAAGCAGCTCTGCTTTCTCCCTGTTGCCTGTTATTTCCTTGCCATCTTCTCTCTTTAGTGGGCCTACAGTTTCCTTGACTTTTTTCTTGTTATTAAAATGTTGGAAGAAACTTTTTTTATTATCCTTGATTTCTGTTGCACGTCTTTGTTCATTCTGAGCTTTTGCTTTCCTGACTTCATCTTTGCATGTTCTGGCTGTCTGCTGATAATTGGCTGAGTTATGTGCCTCTCTTTCCATTTTTTGTATTTGTCCTTTTTGTCTTTCAGTTTGTCAGAGAGATCTTTGTGCAACCATGCTGGTTTCTTCTTGAATTTCTTGTTTTTCTTTCTCAATGGTATTGTGTTGATATGGGCTTTTATGATCACATTTTTCAGGGTTTCCCATGCTTCTTGGGTTGTTTTCCCCTTTAAGATTTTCATCCATGGGATCTTTCCTAGGTTCTCTCTGAGTTTGTTAAAATGGGCTCTTTTGAAGTTTAAGACACTGGATGAATTGTTTTCTATTGCTAGTGTTTGCATTATATTAAATTCCAGTATGACGTGGTCACTTTAAGTTCTAGTTCCCTCCTGCACCTTTTGGGTGACAAAGTTGTGGGCTAGGTTGGCTAGGAATCTGTTTGATCTCCCCCTCACTGCAGAGTTTGTCTCCCAGTTGATATCTGGATAGTTGAAGTCTTCTATTACTACTGTGATATGCTTCCTACATACGTTTGTTAACTGGTTGGCAAAGAGTTCATCTCTTTCTTCTGCATTTATCTCTGCATTTATCAAAGGAAGATAATATACAGAAATGACTCTGCTTTTGTTATGACATCTTTGTGACCACCTTGCATTAACAAAATACAGAGAACATGAAATTCAAAGCATTTTTTAAAAGAACACTATGAACCATTTACAAAAAAAGAATGATCAATTATAGATGAGGGTTCTAAGATGATTTTCTAAGCACAGGCTAAAAGAAATCAATCTGTAAAAAAAAGGGATGAAAGTTTATTTCTCTTTGTCCAAGTAGTACTATACACCACTGTCTCCCCCCAAAGGATTCTGTGATAGAAAGCAGATAAAACAAAGTAACAAGAAATCAAATACTTGTCATGTCACTGTCCCAAACATAAACACTATAATGAAGCAAAACAGTTACCCTATTATTTTCAAATGTGAATGTAACCTTAGAACACCTTCCACTTAGTCTAAAAATTGACTGTACTACAGTAAACTGTCTGAAGATTTTTCTCTGGTAGAAGGGATAACTTTTTCTTTTAAGTGAGGTCAGTGAAACCTTAAAGTTACAGAGAAAAATTATCATCCAACATAGGAACGGTCAAATGGAGTCTAGGACATTATAACTGCAGAATGGTTTTATGTGATATAGTCAATTTAAGATGAATTATTCTTTTCAGCAGATGTACAGAAACCCAGATGATTCACTGGTCATAGGAATATCTCTCTGTTTGATTTTTGCAGAGAATGAAAGACTCCTTCAAGTGCAATATAATTTTTAGAAAAATATCAGAAGTTATTTAAACAAATCAAATAATGGGCTTCTCAGTAGCTGCAGAGATTCTTCAATAAGACATTAATATATTAGTGTCAGTTCTATAATATCAATGAAAGTTTGTATCCATGAGTTTCCAAGGTAAGAACAAAAGTAGATATTCAAGTGACTGGTCACAAACAACAAAACTAAACATATCCAGTAGTTTCCTTTGCAATGATTCTATAATGAATGTGCACAGGACTGTACTCATGTGTAATATTTGGAATCAAATAAAACATCTCAAAGTAATGAGTAGTATACTAGAACTTTTCCACAGTTGGCTCATACTGTAGCTTCACTTGGCATAAAAGTTCTTAGTGGGCAAAAAACATAATTCAGAAGGATATGGAACATTTGAGATTCTCTAGAATTTGTTGATCTTCATTTCTTAAAGCACCATGTTACTAGCTAGTAGCCTTCTGTGCTATTTATTGATAATATACTTCCTACATCTCAATGGAGATCTAGTATTGGAGTAGTTGTTGAATTATTGATGTTCCCTGTGCCACTATGGACTACTCATTTTCTTTTCTGAGAAAATTTAGTGCAGCAGCTAGACAAGCAGAAAGAAAAGTGGTTGAGAACATATTGGAGGAACCTGTGAAAGTTAATGTTGATTGTGAAAATGGATATTAGCAGAGTAGACACTGGAAAAAATAAGGGAAGAAGAAGAAGGTATACATTATAGGAAACTGCTGGCAGAGAGGGGGAATATCTAAATCGAAGGCTGAAGGCTAATTGGCATCTCTGACCCTTGTGGAGAGGAGGAACTGATTAAGATAGTCTGCCACATTCACTTCATGGCTTCTATGCATTTCTGGTGGGTGCCTGAGAATTTCCCATAATGGGCAGTTAAGTTGGGTAGCTGAATACAGTGAAAGCACATAACAAGATTACTTTGGAGAGGCTTTTCTCTATACCAGGGCTTTTCAACCTTTTCACCCATTGTACCACTTTTAGGATATGGCAATATCCGAGTACCACCAGTCGCCTAGCAAGGTGTCAAAAACGTGATGACCAAAAAAAAAAAAAAAGGAAAAAAGTGATACAGGTAGTCCTCGACTTACAACAGTTTGCTTAGTGACTGTTCAAAGTTACAATGGCACTGAAAAAAGTGCCCTCCAAGACACAGCCGAGCAAGAAAGCTGCCTGCCTAACCGGCGCGATTTTTCTCCTGTCCGAGGTTTTCATTGTTGTAAGCATTTCTGTTGAGGATTGGCAGCGGGGGTGGGGTGATGGGGTGTTTGATTTTTATTCCTGTCTGCTGGGTGGCTGCAGCACGTTTTGGTCACTTCACATGACCCTGGGACACTGTGACCATCAAAAATATGAATCAGTTGCCAAGCATCTGAATGTAAATCACAAGACCCTGGGGATGCTGCAACATTCCAGCTGATCGGCGCTTCTGGGCTCAGCAGAAGCGCCAGGATCAGTGCCAAGCTCCAGCTGGAGCCTGGCACTGAATCTGGTGCTTCCACTAAGCCCTGACAGCCCTGCAGCTCCAGCTATGTCTCGCTCAGGCTTGTGCGGTGCTGCCATTGGTTCAGTTCATTCCCCTCCTCTGCTACCACTTTTCTAGGATGCTCGCGTACCACCTGCCAGGTGCCAATGTTCCACAGGTGGTACCCATACCAGTGGTTGAAAAGTCCTGCTCTATACAATGCTCCAAGGGTGCTACTTAGTTTTTTAAGGAAATTCAGGTAATGAAACATTATACAGGTTTCCTGGACCACTGGTGGTGAAACACAAGTACAATATCATGTTTGGGTCTACAGTACATTTTAATGGCAAGGGAAGGGGACCATTGATACTGATCTGCCCTTATTGTTTCTCCCTCTAGACCACTCTGACCTTTTGATAGGTATTTTATGACAAAACTGGTCACATTGTCAGAATTAAATGCCAGTTGGGTAGAATCAAATAAGATAATAGAGATAATGTTTTTTTGAGGTTATCTGGAATGTATTTAGTTCTGTGAATCCCAAAGAAGATAAACATGAAATTAATCTCTCTGTGAAATTATCTGTTGGTTTGAAACCTTCTTCCTGCCACTGGATTTTATTGGGTTTGAAAAATAGTGAATGTCTTAAGAGAGAGATGATGCCACTCTCATCTCTCTGTTGATGACTGCATTTGAAAGATGCCATACATCAACACAATAATTCTGACTAATATCACTTTATTTCAACCTGCCCTGTTCAGAAGACAGCAATTGCAGAGAGCCCATGTAAAATTTTGGATTGGATTTGAGGTTTGGAATTCTTCATGATTCCTCATCAGCGGTTCAACAGATAGCTATCGTGGACAAGGGATCTTTTGCCCAGCTTCAACTAATGCACCAGTTATATTTTTTCTTTATCAGTGGATTTTGGTGAGTCTATGTTCCCATCACCTTGCAGCTGTAACTACCCTTAAAGATAATTCAGAAGCTTCAGCTTGTAAAAATGTGGCTCTCTGCATGTTAATGATAAGTCATTAAAGTCATCAAAGTCATCCACTGAACATCCATTGCTAAAGTTGGACTAGAATAGACAATGCCTATTCCACTACACCACACTGACTCTCAGTGGAGATTTAAGGTTATTATTCAAGATTTAAGGATTGTTTTAAGTTGTATGGATATAAGCCATCTAAAGTCATTATAAGATTGGACAGCATATTCTTTGATACAAACTGATTTGAGCAACACTGGGAAATTAGGTGGAGCTGTTGGGATCTTAATTCCATATCATCATTTAGAACAAAATGTAAATATCAGTACATTGGAACTGCCTTTTGCACTTAGGAGACCTTACGTCCTTTGTGATTGAGAGAGAAGTGAAGAACATGACTGTTTTAGTAAGACTGCATCTAGAAATTAATTTTAGGAGAAGCAACTGTTAACACTGAGTAAGCTAAGAAGACATCACCAAATCCTTAAACTGGTTTCATTATAAATAAAAGAACTGTCTTTCGCCTTCTCTCCCCTGCCGACTTGCTATTGGATCTGGCCTTTGACAAAAAGATCCACGTTCAACAACTGCAAGTTTTTCTGGCATGATGAATAATGCATCATGCACTAATTTTTCCCCTGCCACTCAATCGTTAGAGCATTGAGCCTTTGTTGGGATGGCAGCCAGCAATTTCAGCTGAGGATTATTTCATGTATCAAAGGGTATAGATGACATTTATGACAGTTTTTATGCCTACCATAATCACTCATCATTGACAGTTAACTTAGAACAAATGGATGTAGTGCATTTTAGATTGGAAGACTTTCCTGGGAAATATGAAATCTCATCCAAAGGCTGTCAGAACATCTAAAAATCTCAGAGTTTCCAGTGGAAACCTGTTATCCAAAATGCAGATTTACTGAATTCCATTTCCACTGATAACAAACATTCAAGTAATAACTTGCAGGGAGAGGTATCTACTTGTGCTATTACCAATCTAGTGCTCTCTAGAACAACTGGGACTACAAAGTCCAGAATTCTCAACCAAAATTACCATATATTTGTATAAAAGGATGATGAGTCATCAAGAATTGGGTTAATCCTAAAAATCTTAGATTTCCATTTGCAGGGTGAGATAAAAATTCTGAAGGCATTCTTTGTTGGCTTGATTGGTAGAAATTAGATGTCTCAAGAATATTTGTTAATGATTAGTATGCTAAATATATAGTTGTATGCCTGTGAGTCAGTCTTAACTCCTTGATTATCTGATAATAGTTCCTGCTATTGCCTTGCCAAGATTTTTAAAAATGGCTTGCCATTGCTTTCTTCCTAAGCCCAAGAATCACTGGTCCAAAAGTATTTGTATTAAAGTACTTTTTAAAATTTTGTTGAACAATAACTTTCAGCATTTCTGATATTGAATATAACATTTAGGCATGATGGGAATTGTCTCAATAATCTCTGGAGAGTCAGTGCTCTACCCTTGCTCTATTAAGAATCCAGTCTTCAAAAGTATTTTAATCAGAACCAGATTCTTATAATGCAAAACAATGTAATGCAGTCCCAGCATTTTGTGGTGCTACATAAAAGCATGTTTTGTGGTTATATGTGTGTGGTGCTTAAGGCTAAGGGTAACCATTAGGGGATGGCAAATATAGGCTTCCAGAGATTCAATAGCAGTACTAAGAGTTATTATTGGAGCATATTACATATGTACACACACTCACAAATTGATGGCTTAATTTTGATCACTGGTCTTTATGTTTTCATACAACACCATTTGGTGGGTGGTGGGGGGGCAATCTTCCCTATAAAAATAATACAGATGACAAGAATCCTAAGAATCTGTCCTTCCTTTGTCCATATCATATGCCTTGAGGAAGTTTTCTTTTAATTAAATTAGTTAAGAAAATTGACTTCTTTCTAATCAATGAATATAGGTTAGTGTAAAAACTATGCCATCTTTATGGCTTTCTCAGCATTCCTCAGGGCTCTATTGAATTGCATTAACATCAGTTAATGGGGATCAAGCATTGTACATGAATAGCAAACTGCAGCATACAACTTTCATTCTCATGATTTAATTATCCTTACAATAGTAACCCTGAATGGCTTGTTTTTAAAAAAGTGGCATATTTTTCCATAGTATCTCTGATTCTCTGTGGATTTTCTCTTTCTCATTTCAATAAATCTGGCTTTAAAACTTGCATCTCATCTCTGATTCTCATTAAGTCAACAATATCAAGATTATATACAGTTAGGATGAGGACAAGTGAAGTTGCCTAATTTCATGAATCTTAAGAAAAGCAACTGAAGCCACTTGTTGAAAACAAAACAAAACAAAAAAACCTGTTTTCAAAGTATCTGGACATCATTCAAACATGTATGTTAAGCATAGTTTGCTTTTTCGAAAAAGTCTTCTTGGTGGCAATCCACTGGTAAGGATGAAGGATTTTTCCCCAGTGTGAATATACCTATTTTTTTCATTTTCCAACTAATACGTGAATTGCAGTATATTCTGAAATCTGCAGTTCTTTAAATCACTTTCCTTTAGAAGAAACACTGTACTTTCTAAATTTTTATTTAAAAAAGTGTAGTATTTATCACTAGAGGAAAGTAAACAAAGATTCATGAATTAGTGATAAAGGATTAAAACATCATTTAAAAAAAAATTACATACCTTTTTCAGAGCAAACTTTAAAAATCTTCAACTGTCATAACTCAGATGGAGGTCATTGCAATATATGCTTCATGGAAGGAGGAGAAGTGATAGTGCTACAGTTCCAACTGTAAGATACCAGGTTGCACTTGACCATTCTCCAAGTCATTATTTGGTCATAACTGGTTCTGACTGGTAGGCTTCAGAATGCAATAAACAACAAAATTAATTCTGTAAATCCTGAAATCTGTGCTTATCTGCCCCATTGTTTTCAAAATGAAGTACATTTCTATTTTCCTGTAATAATGAAGAAAAAACGACTTTCAATCCATATGAGGAAAGAATCAAATACTGTATAACACAGCAAGTCATCTTCCTAACTCTGCAGAGAATATTTTCTCATAAGTGTGCTATTTTAAATTTTAACATACTGTACTGGAAAAAGCATATTTCTTTTTCCTGTCAACATATTTTCTTTAAGCTCAAAAGCTAATTATTCTATTTTTCTTAAATTAGAATAATTTAGATTAGAATAATGAGTTCCTCTTGTGAAATATGTAGCATATCGAGATCTTGGTATGTTTATTTCAGACCTCTTATGTTATTCTATTTCCAAGTTTAACTTTAGACCAAACTCCTCCACTCCCTGGATATGCAACACTTTTATTTTGTAGAGCCAAATGTTTTTAGATGTGACAGTGAAATACTGTAACCTGGATTTTCAAGGAAATCCTATAAACAAACATTTGGCAGGCTGGATCTCAAAAATACAACATGTCCCAGTAAGGTTTGCTTCCCAAATGTCACTGTGGGGAATCTGTGTGTAGGGTTGTGTATTCTAGCTGGAAACATATGATGTCATTTTGCTGGCAAACCCCAGCTGCTAGCACTTGATTGGCCTTTCTTTTGGCAAAGTCCCCTGTGTAAAATAAATCACATCTTGCAGATCAGAACACATGCAGATCTCATTAGGAGAAAATCCATGTATAGTCTACAGCTGTACACATCAGTATTCTCTCATGTGGTTTTAGATTAATAATATGCATATGGTTGCAAACACTCAAATCATATGAAGTGCAGATTTTTTCACATCAATCCAGAGGCTAGTAACTTCTTCTCTGTGAATAGTGTACATTATACACAGATATAACTGATTAACTTTCTTGGAATACTAATCATCTATGATGGAAAATCCTGGGAATTCATAACATTTTCAAGTTGTAGATGTACAAACAATTAATCCTCTCTGTCCTCTATATTCTGCCAATCCTCCACGGAGACTTTCAAAACATACACAAACACACACACATCACCCTAAATTCAGAAATGCAGAACAACAGAGGAACATAATTGTACCATAAAAAACATTCACAATGTTTAAATAGCAAAGGGAAGGAATACTAGGAACAATTATTCTCAAAATGCAAATTGCCAACTTCTGGAAGTCTGTCAAACAGACTGATTGAGATAAGCATCGTTAATATAGATATTGCCTCCAAGATCCTTAGCATTTGAAATTTGACATTGAAAAAAACCAGACAATAGAGAGAGAATACGGGACTCAGAGAAAGCATATATAGTTGTTTCAGTTCCACATGGTTAGTTTTCTGTGGGCATTGAAACATGGGGATTGAGCTAAAGCTGCCACAAAGAGGGGTATTTGAAAGATTTGAAAAAAAATAGAGATGGCATCTTAACTGTCTGGAAGACAATTCCATGTGCCTTATCTGATTATGTACTGAGCTTTCTCCTTTAAGAATACATATATTATGCTTTTGATCATCTAGAAATACAGCAATGTGGCTGAAATATACGAAAGATTTATATGTGCAACCTTTGGTGATAGGCAGCTGAAAATTGAATGAAGTACATTGATCTTCTCGCTCTTTCTTCCATTTCCACTCATGTGGACAAAATATACCTCTCTGTAGTTATTGCCAGTGAGGAAGAGATCTAAGAGCACAATACAAGATTTGGAAATAGATGAATCATATGGTGAAGTTGAAAATATGACTTCAAAAGTTCTATTTCCCCTGTAGATTTGGAGGTGTTATTTTACAAATTGAGGTTAGAGATAGAAGATGTATAAGAATGCCGCAGGACTTTTCAGCATTACTGAACAAAAATGAAATATTATCTTCAGTCATATATGTACTATACCATGATTTTAACTATGGTTGGTTGAATAAGCTACAGTGACATAACATTAAATCAGTTGCTAGATTCATTAATCAGATTAAGATAGAAAAAAGTTGATGCAAATCAACTTAAGCCATAACAAAATAAACAAAGCTTAGTTCTATGTCATTTTGTAAAAGCCCCTCTTTTACAAAAGCTGTAATATTAATTTCACTTGAAAATAGAATTTCACTTTTTCCTTTGAAACTATCATTTGGTAGTTTACTGTCTATCATCCAATATATCTGTTAAATCTGAAATTATGTCATTTGTACCAATGTAGTTAACTGTCAATATGAAAGATATATATATATATATATCATTTCCATATTTACATCAATATAAAGATGATGTAACTTGAAAAAAATAAACTGTGTCATTTACATACTTCTATCTTATAAATTCAATCATTTGTTTACTTGTAGGAAAGCAATTTATGTACCTGTTTCTTGAGTGTTCTCTCCCATGGGGCAGAACCATTTTAGCATCTTGGTACAAATCTCAATTGATTGTAGGTAGGGAGAGTCAGAAAACTTAAGATAGTGCTTTTAATCATGTGATATATTTTTTTAAATTGCATCACATATTAAAAAGGGGGATAGAACTGATGGTTATGGCCACCATCTTAATTTTCTTAATCTCTTCAACAGATGCCCCTTTAGCTAATGATAATGAAGAAAGTTAGGGAGAGAACTAGACTGCAAATGGAGAAAGCTCATCTCTTACATTAATAAAATATCCCATATCTAGTGAAGGTGATGTTAGCAAAAAAAAAAAAGGGCAATTTTTCTCTTCCATCAATGCATCCTCTTAGTATCTATCACTAAGCAGAATTTTCTAAGTAGTTTGGGGCCTTTGAGATCTGGCCCAGCCAGAGAGCATATAGAACTCTTGATCAGTCACTGTAACATGTTGACTAGAAAATTTGAGGGGAAAACAGTTAAATGACTTATACTCTTTAGATCTAGTAGTTTAATCTGTAGAAGTGTCTAGAAACCTGGCTGGTAAGACTTATTCTCAAAACTGACTCCTCAATCATATATACACATACAAATCACAATTCATTAAATATTTAAATTTTAAGAATCTGTATAAAATATATTTTCCAGGTATTTTGTTTCACAACAGTTCAAAATAATGCAAGGAAATATAAGTTGAAATAAGAATTTTTCTTCAGCTGAAACACATTCAGATAGCTTGGTAGTTTTTGAAGGTGCTAATTAACTAGTTGAGAGATGTAATTTCATATTATTGTAGAAGTGATTTCCTTTTTAATAATTCTAAATTATATTCAAACTAGCATGTATGGGAAATAGCATAGTACTCTGTAGATCACAGTTGCTGAAAAATATTAATGTAAAACCCAGGACTGAAGTTGTCTCCTTCACCTGCTGAGAATATTTTCCATAACGAACAAATCCAAATATTATTTCACATGGGCTCATAAAAATAATATCTTTTGTATATGTGGAAAGAAGAAATAGAGCTTGCTTTATTCCAATAGCTCAAAATGCAAAACTCATAAAAGCAAAATAAGCAGGTGGATAATATAATCTTAAAATAGCTATGTTGTGCTCTGCCTTTTCCCCCAAACAATGAATGTAATAATCCTTAAGTGGTGTAAACATAATACTTTCTTATTGGTTCCCAAAATTATAGTTAATGTATGAAAATATCTGAGAATCATTAAAAAAAAAACCTGAAAGCATATCAGAAAGGAGGAAATGTGCTAAAGACACTTGTTTTTCCTTCAGTTGTCTACATTAGTTCCTAACAATAATAATGGATAAAATAACAAATCCAGTTTAAACAAGTCTGAATGAAGATGATTGCTACAAATACCTGGGCATCCTTTGAGCTGACAACAGAATAACAAAATAAAAGAATAACAGAGCTGGAAGGGACCTTGGAAGTCTTCTAGTTCAACCCCTGCTCAAGCAGGAGGTCCTATACCATTTCAGACCAATGGTTGTCCAATATCCTCTTAAAAACTTCCAGTGTTGGAGCATTCACAACTTCTGGAGGCAAGTTGTTCTACTAGTTAATTGTCCTCACTGTTAGGAAGTTCATCTTTAGTTCTAGGTTGGTTCTCTTCTTGATTAGTTTCCATCCATTGTTTCTTGTCTTGCCCTCTGGTGCTTTGGGAAATAGGCTAAACCCCTCTTTTTTGTGGCAGCCCCTCTTTCTTCTTTTTACTAGACTAGCCATGAAAAGCATGCAAATAAAAATATCAAGCACACAAGCCAAGAAGAAAGTTAATAGTGAATACATATTGTAGTGAGAGTGAGAAAGATCTTAAAATGGAAATTCATTGTAGGAAATACCATTAAGGAAATTAACACCTGGACAAATTCTGTGATTATATACCAGCTGGAATAGTGGACTGGACTGGACTGAATGAAAAGCCCTTGATAGGGAGACCAGAAAAATACTGACAATGAAACATTGTGCCAAGGGACAACCATATCCTTCAGGATTAAGGCATACAGCTATTTTTTCCTAGAATGTTCCTGCTGCCAAGACTTTTAGTTCTGCTTGAATCCAATCCATTATTCCACTTGTGTATCTAATGACTGGAATTGCTCAATTAATATTTTTTAAAGGACATTTAACATACACACACAAAGAAGATATCTACCATTTCAGTATCTTCATTAAAAGAAAAGGAAAAGCCTTGAATTATTTGATAGTGAGAATTATAAATCCAAAATGCCTTTTCTTTGGAAGAAGAACTTCTAAAGAACTCAAAGCACCTCACAACTTTCATAGGCCACCATACTAGAAATTCTCTGAGAAGCTTTCTGCCCTAGCAAAGTAACATTCTCATCACTAATTAGCAAAAGCACTTAGACTTATATAATATATGTCAACATATTGTCCCCAACAATCTGGGTCCTCATTTTACAGATCCTTGGAAGGATGGAAGTCTGAGTCAATCTTGAGCCCATCAAGATCGAACTCCACACTATGGGCAGAGTTAGCCTGCAATACTACATTCTAACCACTGCACTGCCAGGGCTCTATTTAGAGTCCTTATTATTTAGTTCCAAGATTGCCAGCAGAATCACAAACTTCCTCTAGGTTGGCCCTACTGTTAGGCAGGCTGTAATACTTGCCATGCCTCAAGAACAATGGCAGCAGGAGTATTTTACAAAAAGTAGCTGCATACCTTGATTTTGAAAGGCACAGTAATCCCTGGGCACAATTTTTCATCAATGCTTTATTAGAACTTGGAATTGCCTCACTTTACTTTCTGCAACCAGAACTTTTTTCCCCCCAATTTTCCTGCATAAGCCCCAACTCCTGAAATTGCAAAGAATGTCACTCAGAACACAACAGAGATTTCTATTTGGGGCTATTAAATCTTGATTCATTTTATTCCCCTTCCAAAGGTAACACTTTATGAACACAGATGAGTTGCTATCATTCTTCTTCAGCTGCTAGCCTTTAATTGTGACAAACACAATGGAGATTTTAAATTGAAAATTAAAAGTGCCAGGAACATGATTAGTAGTTGTACTTATTTAAATGTAAGACGTTTGTCATGCTTTTGGTCTAAGCTCCATAATTATAATTGTGAAATTAATGGTTAGGATGAGAATGTTGCTCTGTACCTCTGGCATATTCAGTTGATAGATAACAATTGATGAATACTGTGAAACCATCAATGTCAGTGCTATTGTATCAACTTAGCATAAGTGTGATAGCATGAATCTGAAAAATGCTGCAATAGCAATGGAAAGAAGCTTTTCCATGGTTCTGTCCTCTGTTTTCAGGTATTATTGACTGGGACATTGAGGCAGCATTTTAGTGTATTTATTATTGTTGTTGTTCAATTGTTTAAGTGGTGTCTGATTCTTCATGACCCTGTTCTAGGTTCCTCTGTCCTCCATTGTCTCTTGAAGTTTGCCCAAATTCATCTTCATTGTGTTGATGACTCTATTGTGTTGAGACTTCAGAATGTAAATGTCAGGATGCAAACAAAAAACTTCCACTTCTGTGCTTTATAATGGCTCTGCAAATAGAAGCAACGTATCAAAATTCACCACTCAGTAAGCTATTCCTTCAATATATGATTATCAATAGTGTTAAAAGCTGAGACATTTAGGAAACTCATCCTAGTAAAACTCTCCCATCTTTTTTCTGATAAGACTATCAGACCAAAGCAAATTGAACTCTGCATCCAGGTTGCCACATTTTGCAGCAGCATCAAGAACAAAATCTTAATTTAAATACAGATAGCTAGTGGTTGGTCTAGTGAATAGGGCACCAGGCTAGAAACCAAGAGGCCATGAGTTCAAATCCCACGTTACCCAGTTTACATGATTTTGAGCCAGAAACTCTCTCTCACACACACACCTCACAGGGTTGTTGCTATGGGAAAATAGAAAGGTGTGTTGAAGATGTTCATTGCTTTGAGTTATTGTAAAAATAATAAAGGCAGGATACAAATAAATAAATTGCTTAGTGACTGTGATCGTTGTTGCTAAGCAATGCAGCTGTAAATTGCAGTTGCAATCAGCAGTTCTGATTGCCATCATAATCCCGAGATGCACTGGTCATTAAGTGGGAAGTCCCAGGTAAAGAGCATGAGGGTGCTGGAGGTGGGAGTCCCTGGGAGCTCAGACTGTCAACACTATACTGTGCACAAGGCAGGAAGGTTGGAGTAAGGAGGCTGCAGTGCCTCATGACTGCAGGAATGATCTGAAAGTTGGAACTTCAAGAACAGGTCCCATTATAACACTCATTTAGCACTGTTGCAACTTTAAATGATTGCTGAGCATGGGTTCAGTAAACAAGGTTTGCCTGTATTAGAAGTGCTTTCCATTTTAATATGATCCAAGAAATCAACCAAAAGGGAAATTTAAGATTGTATTTTAATTAATTATTTTTTCAAATTTCTGAACTGCCAATCTTCCTTGGAGAGGGGGCAACAAAGTACTGAAATATTAAAAAAGTATATATATATATAAAGAATAGAAACAACAATGAAATGAAATGAAATTAATTAATGTTAAATTAAAAAGATAGTCAGCTTAATCTCCATGCTCTATAAACTGTAAATACTTTATTTAATCTACAGCAATGTGATAATAATTGTGATATCCTATACAGCCACATATTGGGGTGTTTTGTTTTGTTTTTGCCTTTCATCCTGCAATTGAAATGCATTTAAATGCAATTTTCAGAGTTATAAAATAGAGACACTCCTAATGGGTTTATCTCTAAAGCATTTCTTCAAGGGGTATTGCTTCGTCTAAAATTCCACATATCATTTGTAAAACAAAAACAAAAACCTCCAAGCTAATAGAATGAGAAGATGCAGATATGATTTTTAATCCTTCCATTTAAAAACATTTCTTGCATTTAGAGCACACACACATACCAAGAATAAAACTCATAGTTCAATCTATTCCCTGTTGGAGTAGTTTTTACTAGCAGCCAGATGTCCATAAATAAAACCTTTAAAATCAGATTCTCTTTGTTTATAAATCATATTTATATGGCTGCCCATTACACAGAACATGACTCTCAGTACAATAAAATTGTAAAATAATATTAAAACAGAATGTCATTAAAACATTGATGTTATTATTTAAAATAGATAGCTTGAGATCATTGGATACTATGAAAAGGAGGGTTAACTCAGGAGATTTCTGTTCTTTTGAAACCTCCAAGGTTGCTGTCTGAAGCAGAACAGCCCTCTCTAGCTGCATTCAGATTTGTCTTCTCCTACCCAAATCTCAAAAGATCCATTGCCTCCTCCCTTTTCCTCTATTATATAGTAACTTAAATATCCAGGGCAAATAAAACAAGCAAACACACACAAATTAGAACCACAAAACCAACCAGCTGATTGCCTGTTTGGAAGGGCAGTTATGCACTCCAGGAAACGAGGAAGCCTTTATTTCCTCTTTTTCAAACAGAAATATTCTGTCAACAAACAGGTACCTCGGCTGAGTCTGAGTGGGAGGTTGCTTTGGAATATAATATGGAACAAGGAGGGGGAAAATAGCTGTTGCCAGGTATTTTAAGCTGTCTTCTCTGGAGGAAAGCAATTGTTCTTCTGGGCTCTTTTACCTGCACAGAGCCTAACAAAGGTCCTTACTTTGTTACTAGGTTACCAGAAAAAGCTGGCAGCAGAAAACCTATTCAGCATCAAAGACTCCTCCAGAAACTCTGCCCCACAACTGTTTAAATTCTTGTGGCTGTGATTCTAACATCTCCACAGCATGGTCCTTAAAGCAGTGTACTTTTCCTCTTCCTGTCAGTATCCCTGGTTATTATTATTGGAATGTATCTGTTTTTCTCACAAGAGTCCTCTGGGAGAGGTGAGGCTGACACATAATGATCAATAAAACACAATGCCTTTTATGAGTAGGGACATGAAACTGGATGCATTACTTTTTCTCTGAGCTTAAAACTGAGGGCCATCTGTGTGGTCCAGAGGAGGAGGGTCAAAAAAGTCAAGCAAGGAGCCAGGCAAGTGGGGTTCCACCTCTTGCACAATGCACATAAAAGGGGATGGAGCTTCAAGCATGCAATCACAGCCCATTGCAGATGCCCCTGGTGGAATGACAGGTAGTCTCCAACTGCTGCTCCCCCTTTTCTGCAACTTCCAGAGTACCTTGAGACTGTGTGCTTAATTTTAGTGATGATTGCTGAAAAACAGAGTGTATGGTTTCTTAATTTAGGCAGGATTCCCCTAGAGCAGGGGTAGGCAACCTCGGCTTTTTTATGACTCATGGACTTCAACTCCCAGAATTCCTGAGTCAGCATCCCTGACATACGGATTCTGGGAGTTGAAGTCCATGAGTCATAAAAGAGCCGAGGTTGTCTACCCTTGCCCTAGAGGAATCAGAAAAAAGAGTTCCAGTGGCACAGTGGTTAAAGTGCAGTATTGCAGACAAACTCTGCCTACAGCCTGGAGTTCAACCCTGATGGGGCACAAGTTTGACTCAGCCTTCTATCCTTTTGAGGTTGGTAAAATGAGGATCCAGATTGTTTGGGGCAAGATGCAAATAATGTTTCAAAATTGTAAACTGCCCAGAGAGTGCTGTAAAGCTATGAGGCAGTACATAACCTAAATATTATTGTTATTGCTAAAAAAGGAAGAAAATCCTGTCCCCAACTTCCTACAGAATGCTGGTCATTAATATTCCCAACGTACTCCCCATTTACTGTCAAATATTTAAGGTTGTCCACCCCTGTTCTAGAAAGGAGAGCTGCTAGCTGGGTTGGAGGAAAAAAGGGGATCTATCATCATTTTTGTATTCCATTTTTCCAAGCACCCAAATATGGCAGAATATGTTTTTTTTCCGGCATACAATTTATCCTCACAGTCTTGTGCAAGTGATTAAGCCAAGTTTAATGGCTAAATAGAAATAGCAATAGCATTTGCATAGTCTGCATCATGCTTTACAGATCTCTCTAAGAGATTTACAGTACATTGCCCCCAACACTCTGTCCCCATTTTACCAACCTCAGAAGGATGGAAGACTGAGTCAATCAAGAGCCAGTCAAAATCAAACTTCTGATAGTGAGCAGTGAGTTAGCTTGCAATACTGCATTCTAACCAGTGGTGGGATTTAAATATGTGAACAACCGGTTCTCTGTGTGGATGCCATTTCTGGAAGTCCATTCTGGGCCTGGGCAACAAAAAATTAACTACCGGTTCTGCCAAAGTGGTGCGAACTGGCTAAATCCCACCACTGATTCTAACCACTGCACCACCATGGCTAGAATCAAAAACTAGGTGTTTCAGATTGAAATCTAGTCTATTTAAGGCAATGTGAATCACTGGAACAGAATGATTCCCATATGTCTTTCTTTTCACCATTGGCTTATGCTGGAGAGAGGAAAAGTAGAATAACAAGGCATATCTGGGTCATAGATGATATCTTTGATTAAATTATTACTTTGATACAGTGTGGAAGAGTATTGTGGAGAGGAAATGGTTATCTCAGCCCCCGATAATGTAAGAATCTCACTTAGATTATACGATTTTCTGAAGTATGGTGAAGTATGTCAATGAAGACTCTCAGTCATCCAGGTAGTTTTGTCTGGAAGTTGAATCATGGCAACTAAACTACTACTACTACTACTACTACTACTACTACTACTA
>NW_015386561.1:82319-93649 GCF_001527695.2 Protobothrops mucrosquamatus | reverse complement strand
TTCTTCTTCTTCTTCTTCTTCTTCTTCTTCTTCTTCTTCTTCTTCTTCTTCTTCTTCTTCTTCTTCTTCTTCTTCTTCTTCTTCTTCTTCTTCTTCTTCTTCTTCTTCTTCTTCTTCTTCTTCTTCTTCTTCTTCTTCTTCTTCTTCTTCTTCTTCTTCTTCTTCTTCTTCTTCTTCTTCTTCTTCTTCTTCTTGCTTCAAACATTTCACTGCTTACCCAATAGTTCCTTCGGTTCCTTTCTGGAGATTTAGGGCTCAGGATAGTAATACAGTAAAAGAGAACTTATTTCCTATCTTTCTATTTTAGACTCATACCCTACTGAAGAATCTTTAAAAGCATTAGTGATTCACCCTGGTTTTCAAACTCTTTCCTATGTAGCCTACGCAGCATGTGGTTTTCAAATTGCAATTATTCTTGTTAATTTTTTGTTTGTTATTCCTTTGCCAGGCCTCCCTTGTTCATGTTTGTTTCATTTTAACTTGGCACAGGGATGATTTACCACAAATATTAAAGTGCATATGTGCATGCTGTTCTTAATGGCTGCTGGCTTCCATCTCACAATAAGAGACAGAAATTAAGATTAAATGAAGTCAGACAGGGAGGACAGAATGTCAGAAAACCACAGCTTTGATTCATTAATATTTTACAGAAAAAGTTGCTGAAACCTCCCAAGAAGTCTGATTGGAACACTTGTTAATAATTTTATCCTTGCCGTGTTTGATTCACTTTTTTATCTCAGATTATTAATGCAAGAATACCTGAGATGCACCCAACTACAATTTTGCAAATGGATGCTATCAATAGCTAATTATCTGCACCTCCTGCTTTCCAGTTCTCTCTGCCTTCTTTTATTATTTTCTCTCCCTTCTTCCCTCACATGCAGACAATTACACTATGTTAACATATTCCTCTCTCTGGATTTCCTCCGTGCAATCTGATAAAGTGGAATGTAGTTTGAAGTTTACGCTATAATAGCTGTTAAAGAGCCACAATATTTTTTTGTTGTTTCAGTTATAGCAACCTATCCTATCCCCTTCCTCACCACACCCATAAACCAAGGTCTCCAGAGGCAAAAAATAATGTCAGATTTCATTTTAAAATGAGAATATTCTCAATTACATGCAAAGCAGCCTGTGATTATCTACCCTTGATCTCGTGTTTGAGGATATTTAGAGGAATGTTTTAGCCCAGGGGTCCCCAACCTTTTGGGCACCATAGACCGGTTCTGTGGAAAGAGGTTTTTCCACAGACCGGAGGGTGCGTGGTTTTGTGTGCTGCCTGCATCTCGCGCATGGGGCTTCGCTTGTTGTGTGGACCGGTTGCTGGCATGCTGTGGCTCAGTACTGGTCCATGTACCGGGGGTTGGGGACCCCTGTTTTAGCCAGCAACCCAAAAGCATTTACTGCCTGATATGACACGCTGTCCTATTCATGCCAATCTGGGCTTGAGCAAGTGAACAAGGAAAGGGTTTAAGCAGGAGAAGGAAAGGAGAAAATGGGAAAATGATGTGCTGAAGTGCCAACATTTAGCCACAATGGCATCATTGAAGTGCCAACATTTAGCACACAATGGGGAGCATATATGTGAAAGATGGGAGCATGATGTCATACCCACCATGTTGTATATTTGATATGTAAACATGCCCTGATTGAGCATCATCTTGCAATTCATATTTATTTTATTAAAAAACACTGCAGAATAAAGTACTCTGCTTGCTGGGAAATATGCCATTTGCTCAGAAAGGGAGCCAAGATGATAGAGAGAATCCTGAGGATATGGGAGTGACAGTAAAAAGCAGTCCCATATTTTGTGTTTATGTAATGTGAGTTTTATAACTAGCTATACCAGACAGGACTGCCATTTTGTGAATAAGCAACTCTCCTTTTCAATGGTATAAGGCCATGACATGTTCCAAAGAATTGCCTATTGGTAGTCTAGTTTTTGTGAGATTTGACCAAGTTTTTTTTTAAATCAATATCACAGCAAACTAAACACAGCACAGATGATGTTACTTAGCTGGGTAATGAAACGTCTGCAAGCAAACAAGCTCAAAAAACACCAAGGAATCCACAAAGTAATCTAAACAACAAAATGGCTGGCTTTTTCGAAAACAGGGAATTCTTTCATAGTTGAACTAGGTTTTACATACAGTTTGATAGCCTGAGATTTGTGAATCCCTTTATATATATGCACTCTCGGGAACCATTCCTCCCAATAGGGCTACCAAGTCCAGGCTGCAGAAATACAGATGACAAATAGATGACAGTAAAGAGTTTCTTTCTTTCTTTTTAATTTCTTTGTTGTCTTCTAATGCAGAGGTCCCCAACCTTTTGAGCACCAGGGACCGGTTCTGTGGAGAGAAGTTTTTCCATGGACTGGAGGGTGCGTGGTGTTGTGTGCTGCCTGCATTCCTCAGATGGGGCTTTGCTTGTTTGTGTGGACCAGTTGCTGGCATGCCATGGCCCAATACTGGTCCACGGACTGAGGGTTGGGGACCCCAGTTCTAATGGACATTCATTTCAACTTTATCCCTAGATAGGAGGAATAGTGGGTAGAACAGACAAAACACTATAATAATTACAACATGTGTAATACCTAGATTTCATGCCCTCTTCCTATTGAGAAATGTATTTGTACCAGCTTCTACAGATTCTGGTGTATTTCCTCAAAGGTCTGGATTACAATTTCCTATGCACAGCTATAGCATCAAAAAGATAGATTTTCATTCTGTTCAATGAAACATTATGCTACTCTCTATAATAGTTACCAGAAGGATTTCATTCATTTGTTCCATTAGTTTAATTGGATTTCTTAGTTCAGAGATACAAATGCACATTCACATATCACAGTACCATATTGAAAATTTGATAGAAAAATGTCACTATAACAATAATAGCAAGAATAATTATTAAACTTGTATGTTGCCTAATTCTCAACAACTCTAGAAATCTCACAACAATAAAAGGAATTATGATAACATCTGTAAAAGAGAAGATTATAATATAATTTCAGAAATGTACAAAAATGATAAGATATAAGGGAAGTTTCTAAGTTTGCATTTTTAACCTCTAAAAATGATGCTTAGGTAAAATTCTTGAATACATTTTGGAGGAGAGAGCTTAGTCCCTAATAGAGAATCTGGAACTACTTAGTATTTCCACATGTTGAGTGGTGTCAGGCTTTTAAATCTGGTGTCAAGTTTGCACATGGCACCCACACCGCTGAGCAGCAAAATGAATATTTATAATTATGCTGTCTCAGAATGATCTTGGGGAAGTTACTGGTTCAGCATGAGGATAGATGAGCACTGAAGAACACAATAAAGAGATAATCCAATATGCTGTTTGGGAGATTGTTTCGCAACCTAGGAATATCTAGCACTATCTCACTCTATAAAATAGGTTTATTATTTTTTTCAGTACCATAATACTGATGTTTTGGAAGCACTTAAGGATTAACTTGCAATAAAATTATAGTTTTGACAGGTGCCATTTATGAGATTAAGTACAACTCTTGTTCATAAACAGGTATCAAAAAGAAATACTATTGATAGTGAATTATCCAGACTTGCTTATGTACATCAACCAAATGAAGAAGTCATGGTTTCCATAGGTAAATTTATTCTCTGATTCCTCTTCTTTAGTATTCTTTATGGCCAAAAGAATATATTGGTTTAAAGATGTGTGTTTACGTCTACGTGATTACATCACAGTTTTTAATGATCCCTTTTATGTACCAAACTGAAAGCTACAACAGAGTGAAGGATTGAATGAATTATTCTTTCTTGCATTTTGATTCTCTCAATTTGAATTCAGCAAACTTATGTTGAATAGTGCTTTATAGCATTAAATGTCCACTTATAAATAATGAATTTAAAATTTATGGATTCACAAGTAGAACCTATCAATAGAGTGCTTTATGAATAAACCAGGCCCATATTGCTGGTTCAAGGTATAACGCACCATTTAAAGATAACAATTGCTGGGTTTACTCATCAGGCCCAGCCCAAACAAAACAAGCTACACAATCATTTAGTGTGAATCAAGCCATTATCACCTGTTCTTTTATTTCAAATGATTTTGGTACATATCTGATCTAGCAATAGGCTTGGAAATAATGTGATGGCTTGCTGTCAACTAAGTTGCAAACTAATGTTCGTAGTTTTATAATTGTATCTTAGACTGGTTTCAGTGCAGCAGTTACCAGTTGTCATTTCTTTACAAAGGATTTAAGGTATTGTTTGCCTCTTTCTGTCAACACACCTGAAAACATTTAAAGCCTTTTCTGCTTGGCACGCCATATGCCTCAACTGTAATTATTGCCATATTACTGATAATTTGTCAGCGTTATTACAGAAGAAATTAATTATGCATCATAAAACTTTAATAATACCAATATGTCAAGGATAAATACATATTGGATCATTAGCAAGCAATAAACATATAATGAAGCATACACAAATAGATTAGTTCTAATATATGACTTCTCTCATTCTATAAATGTCATCATCTGCAGTCAAAATATCAGAGAGACCATACTCATAAAATAAAGAGTAGACATAATTTTGGATACATCTATGTCATTATGTTTGTTTTGATTAATTTAAATTTCCTGTCCACCTTTTGCTCCATTTTGATTTTAAAAAAACACCATATGAATACCCCAAAGCAACACCGAATGTGTTTTGACATTTTCTTTCTGTAGCTCTGTCACAAAATGTGTTTTTTGTGTTTGTTATCTTGCAGCATTATTATTACAAAGCAGCCTTCAGCAGTCTGATATCTAGATCTCATAGGATTACATGGTAAGAAATATATATTGTTTTCTTTATTGCTTTGCCTAATTGCAAATATTGCATGATTTGGACTCTGAAAGTAAATGCATTCTTTTTTACAGTAGATGTTTATAGAGTAGAGAACAGTACTTGTAAAATAATTTTAACTGAGAAATAGATTAAAATATGTAGATATGGTTCTTCTCATTTATGACACATGATCAACTTTTATAAAACATATTGTTTATTATGGAAAGTCCAATCATAATAATTTCCTGGTTTTGATTGTATTTTTGAGCACATATTCTCACAAAATATGCATTTCTAAGCAAAATTTATCTACACATATTTTTTATTTAAATGTGCTAAATATTTAAACTTTCAGAAAATTCAATCTGGAACAGTATTCAGATATACAGATTAGATGTGTTCACCTGGGAATTACCAAAGAGCAAATTCATCAAGTATTGTTATTACTGCTATATTAATCCAAATAGACTGAGGAAATGCAAAGAGCTAAAAACATAAAAACATGTCATATTCAATTTAAACGCTTTAAGACTCAGAAAAGCAGTATGACCTCTAAGCAACAATGATGTAAAATGTCTAAAGGCAAAAATAATTCTTTTTTTTCCACAAATAACAAACCAAAAATCATAATAGGAAAACATATCTAAGATACAAAATATAAAACACTATAACCATTCAAAAGTGAAATAGTAAGTAAAAATCCATGAACAAGTTTCAATGTCTAGAATCTGACCAATTACATTACATCCAATTACCTTAAAAATGCTTGTGGATGTCATTTTAGAGTTTTTCCATATGAACTTTGAGAAATTATGAAAGATGGACATAATGCTAGGGATTTTACAGAGAGCCTAGAGAAGGTTTGAAGGAAAAATTAAAAAGCCTATAGAAATGATAAAGGCACAAACATTCCTTAAAAATCTGCAAAAAAACCAGTGTTAGGAAGGAACAGATTCGCTTGCTCCCTGATTCAATAAAGCAGTGTTTCTCAACCTTGGCAAATTTGAGACATGTGGACTTAAACTCCCAGAATTCCATAGCTGGCTGGGGAATTCTGAGAGTTGAAGTCCATGTGTCTTAAACTTGCCAAGGTTGAGAAACACTGCAATAAGGCATAAGAGTGAATGAAGTATAAATACAAGCAAATTCTATGATTATAATCTATCTCAATAAAGTATAGTTCTAGTCTTTCTGTGAAGTCAATTTTCTGATTAGTTCTACCTTGTAGGCCTGATAGATTTAGAGAAGGGCAATGCTGTTCTTATCTGCAAAAAGAAAAAAAAAGTTCTGGATAAGTTCAGGCCAGTGAACTTGACAGTACTACTATTCAAAACACTGGAATAGACTATTAAAGAGTCAAGCGGTGACTATTTAGAAAAGAATATATTGCTTGAAAGCAGTTAAGTAGCACAGCTCTATCAAAAACAAACCTTCTAAGACTTCTATAATTCTTTGAAATCCTGGTTTTTGTATTTTTTTTATTATCTGGAACAGTGAATGCTGTTGATGCTGAAAAAATATAGCATAATAAATGGGATGGCATTTGGAGTCTATTATGACTTTGGAGTTGTCATCTATTGACTCAAGAGTTTTTTTTTTTTTTTTTTACAGATGTGTGATAGTGTTTATGGGGTTACCAAATCTGGCCTACCCAGGTCTGAATGATTACTAGCTGATAGAAAAAGTTTTCTGTGTGCCTTTTATGGTTACCTGTGTCTTCCTAATCATTACCTGGATTTACAGCCCACTATCTGTTGTCCTTCTATTCGATAAGGTTAGCAATCTCTTAACAATTTTGTTTTCCTTAAAAAGATTATCAATACACAGACTTTTGCTTTAGTATGTTTCTGCTAGAAATGACTTTCAGACTTTTGTGATTTCATAACAGTTGAACTAAGGACACACAATCTCAATTGAAAACTATGTGGTGTTTTTTCTAATAAAACTAGAGTATTTCATTAAAATTTGTGTGCTTTGTTATTGAACCTCTTAATCATATAAATATAAGATGTTGAATTAAAAAATCCATAAAAGAGGATTGCATTCATAAAAAGGACATTGATGTCTTTTAGTGAGAACAAATGATCCCCTGCCCACAAGGATTCATTTGTATGCATTTAACACAGTCTTACCACCTTGCATTCCAGTTTCTATTTATGTAAGAAGAGGTGCTTGTGGGCACAAATCAGACTATAGAGAATGCATACTGATTAAAATTTCCATATGACAGCATGTCATTGAAAAGGGAGTGTGACAGTCCATGGAGTGATCCTTAATGCAAATCATTTAGCTCCTGATATTTTATTTATCCTTTGTTACAGAAGCTGAGTCTTAGTTTTGTTTCATGTTATATTTGATGCTGAATACAGCCATTCCTCAATCCAAAAACTTTGTTTTCAAAGTTATGTGAGAATGGAATCAAAGCTATTAATAAAAATTAGGATTCTGTAAGAAGCTTTCAATTAATACCACGATAAAGAATGCACAAGTGATTTAATGGGAAAATAATGCTTCAGGGTTCAGCTTGATTGACAATGCAACTTGAATACTTGGATTACTGTAAAACCCAGGGCATTGTCTTATACATCCTTGATTAATTTGGGATGCTTTCCCCACTTATTTTCAAAGCTTGTATCTCATATATGCCTTTGTACTTCCTAATTTAAGGGAGATGGAAGATACAGAAATACAGTAAATAAATAAATGAATTCCAGACCAATAATCACTTAGCTTTCCAGTAGCTTTTCTGGTTCTCTTCACAAAACACACAAAAAGGTTCCATGAGAGGAACATTGGTATATATGACTGATTGTGTAATACTTGAGCTAAGACATGCAATTCTGCCAACGAATATTGGCACAACTGGTTTTCATTCATTAAATGGCTGACTCCTAAACAAATAAGACTGTCACTTTAAGTTCTTATTCCATTTATTTTCACAAGTTCCTGGGCATGCTGATTTCCTCCAGACTCAATTTAGGGGCATTTTGTGAAATGAAGCCCTTTGGCTTCAACAGTAGTAGCAATGACTTTAGCAAAAATGGTAAAACTTATTTGTAGGATGTCCCAAAAGTGCCTTTTCAAAAGGTAACTGGACTTTGTTTTTCCAGTTGCCTTTTGAAAAAAAAGACCTTTGGGACAACCATAACCTGGATGACTGAGAATTTCCATAGACATTTATCTGTAGGATATTTTCAGATGCCAAAATTGTGCAGTCATAAGAAGTATTATTTCAATCCTGTTTTGTGAAGTCATAGCAAATCTGCTATTGTTACTATTATTTCACGGTGTTTGTTTGTTTTTAATTTTTCATTATAGTACCATGCACTATTGAAAAAAACCAACTACACCTCTTTTTTTTTTTTTTGCTTTAAGTTGCACAGCAGTAATATTTGAACTAAAAAACAGCAGGATAGTCAGACAGATAATTCATTCCTTTATTGTGACAGAAGATGAATTATATTAGTTTTAGTTGATCATTTTATTATGTGATTTTATTTTTATTTGTGATGTAGTCGTAAATGTTTAATAAATGAATATTGATTGTAGATGACCGGTTGAGATTATAATTGCTTTGATATATGATAGGAATGACAATAACATGACAGCAAGATTTGGTCAACAATGAAACAAGTGCAAGTGCAGATGGCACAAATATAATGGCCACCAGTCAGGGATACTGAAGTTATATATTGCATAGCAGACTACAGTATTCATTTAGCAAGATCCCTTGTAACTATAAATCTATGGCTTTTATTATATTATAATATAATGCAGATATAAATGTGCAGGTTACCTGAAAACTTGTTTAAGAATAAATATGCTGGGGATTTGCGATAAGTATGAAGATAAGTGTAGCTGCTTGGTTACTGGGATGAAATTTAAAAGTGCATTAATCATAAAGCTCAATATAAAATAGTATCTGTAACTTTGGGGAGATACTTAATATACAGAGCTGTATCACTTCAGTATGTTGTTTCCTTAAAGGATATATAATTAAATTATGTACTAAATGCATGGCATTATGGCTGTTACAGAGAGAACAGAAGAGCTTACAGCAGCTTCAAAACTTCATTTTTTTTTCTTTGAAAGTATCTGGCCCTCATTTTTATAATGTCCCCATCACAGTCTTATTTGATGCAAATCTGTCAGTTTAAAACCTTGAAGCAAGACTGACAACAGAGTCAACAAGTAGGAAGCTGATATGGAGAAAGAAAATACACCTGTTTTACACTTGCCATGACAAAGTACTAACTTGTTCAAAGGTTGACAGGTTATTTCTGATTCTAGTTTGGGATGGGAGAAGGGGTAAAATTAGGTGCATGGAAAAATAACCGATGCTAAGACCTGTCATAGCTTCCAATTATAGAATGCCGTTCATAAGCCTGGAATGCGACCTTCCCAAAGCAGGTGGGCTGAAAGAAATTCAGCTGTTTGAAGGGAAGCAAAAGAAAAAGGCAATTAAAACAATTTGACAGGAAAGCGTGGTTAGCTATACAGTGAAATGGAAAGCAAAAGTGAGAAATATAATGGTGTAGTGAGATAGAAGCACATCTTAAACAAACTCTAGATTGATCTGAAATTCTGCCACTAAAGATCAAAGTCTCTTCTCTTTCATTACTGATATAAGGAGAACAATATCCTGGCTATGCAATAGTTTTCTGACTCAATAAGTATAGTTTGTAACTATAGCCCCCATACAGAAAATGTCTATTGAGCTTAAGAAAGGGTTTTTTTTGTTTTTGTTTAAACAGGTTCAAATGAAGGATGGCATCACAGATACATAAAGGTATTTGATTGAGAAGTAATAATAATAATAATAATAATAATAATAATAATAATAATAATAATAATAATAATAATAATAATAATAATAATAATAATAATAATAATAATAAAGTTGGAAGGGACCTTGGAGGTCATCGAGTCCAACCCTCTGCTCAGGCAGGAACCCTACACCATTTCAGACAAATGGCTGTCCAGTCTCTTCTTAAAAACTTCCAGTGTTGGAGCATTCACTGCTTCTAGAGGCAGGTTGTTCCATTGGTTAATTATTCTAACTGTCAGGAAGTTTCTCCTTAGTTCTAAGTTGCTTCTCTCCTTGATCAGTTTCCATCTGTTGCTTCTTGTCCTGCCTTCAGGCGCCTTGGAGAATAGCTTCACTCCCTCTTTTTTGTGGCAGCCCCTGAGATATTGGAACACTGCTATCATGTCCCCCCTCGTCCCAGGGTCAAATTCTCATTTGACTGTGATATTCCTTGGGTGACACTATCATGATCTCTTAGTTAAATGTTCTTTACAAGGTGATAGTGATAATAAAATGGGCATAAGATATATATATATACAGCATGTAAGTTTCAGGTTCTCACAGGTAAAGTGGGGAGAATACAAATAATGCAAATATGTTCCCATTCCATATTTGTAAGAAAAAGGAGTAGCAAATACAACCATTTGATGGCAAATACTAAAAAAAAATTAAATCTCACCTTTCATCAATTCATTTTGCAGGCTGTTAAAAAGAAATCTAAAGGCTTATATTTTGGAGTGTTTTAAAAATGTATCTGTCACCTACTCCATTAACATGTTTGAATGGCTTACAAAAATGCTATAAAACATTCATATTCCTATACATATAATTAAAACAAGAAAGCATAAAACATTAAAAACCAGAACTGTGTGACATGATTTTGAGCCTCATCCTGAATGTAATAAGAAAGTAATCTGTTTCATGGAGGAAGCAGAATGAATAATGATGCCAAATTTATCCATTGTGGGATTGACTGATGGCCTAGATTATATATTGCCTCCAGTTTTGGTCACCACAATATAAAAAAGATGTTGAGAATCTAGAAAGAGTGCAGAGAAGAGCAACAAAGATGATTAGGATGCTGGAGGCTAAAGCATATAAAGAATGGGTGCAGGAGCTGGGTATGTCTAGTCTAGTGAAAAGAAGAACTAGGGGAGAGATGATAGCAGTGTTCCAATATTTGAGGGGCTGCCACAAGGAAGAGGGGACCAACCTTTGCTCCCAACCAGCAAAGCATTTTCTTTTTTTTAAATAAATTTTTATTGATTTTTCATTGAAAAACAAAAACATAAATCTTTTATCACAATATCAACCATAAAAAGAATCATCACCAATCAATACATTCACAGACGTGTCCGGTGTCCCCCTTCTGCACCACCCTCTCACTTGCCTATACCTTCCTCCTCCCTATCCTACCACCACTCCTCCTTCCTCCCTCTTTCCTACCTCCCTTTCTCCCTCAACCATCCCGTCAGTGCAGTTGGGGTACCACCAGGCACCTCCTTAAAAAAAAACCATACATATAATAATAATATAATAATAATAATAATTTAATTTGTACCCCGCCCTTCTCCTCACTGGACTCAGGGCGGCTAACAGCCTTGTAAAACCACAATACAATAAATATCCATTAAAACCAAATTAAAAGAAAATATTTGAAGCGGCCAATCGTTAAAATTAACCTTTAAAATACCCTTAAAAACCCCACTAAAATTCCC
>NW_015386561.1:30245-78296 GCF_001527695.2 Protobothrops mucrosquamatus | reverse complement strand
ACCAGCCGTAGCAAAAATTGCCAGTCCAATTTGTCAAAAGCCTTTTCAGCATCCAAAAAGATAAGGGCCGCCGGGACTTGATTGTTTTTATCCAAATATTCCAACACATTCACAATTTGTCTAACATTATTCTTCATATATCGTCCATTTATAAATCCAGACTGGTCCATATGAATAATCTGTTTAATTACTTGCATTAATCTATTGGCTAATATTTTTGCAAAGATCTTATAATCCGTATTCAATAATGATAACCAGCAAAGCATTTTCAGCACAAGTTTGTTCAAACCCTTCCACAGTATTATCCATGTTTATCATATAACCTTCCATGCTACCACATTCTAAGGCAGATACAATTTATAAACAACCTTCCACAAAAAATGCATTACAATCGTCTTAGTGCTGATATTAGTATAATTTGAATAACCAAAACTAAATTTGTTTTCCAATTATACACATCTGGTTTAGCCATCAAAATAGTTTTCCTTAATATTATGCAGTAGATCCAAGAACAACCCCCTTCCCAGACTGCAAACCTAATTATTAAGGAGGGATGCAGCTCTACCCAATACAGAAGTACTTCCAAAATGTTAAGCTCCTAAACAATATCTGATCCATTACCACCTGATGGAAAGCTCAGGCAGCATCAAATCCAAGCTTACAGAAAGGAAAAATATATCTGAGTATCATCGATATGTTGATGACAGCTGAAAACCTATAAACGCTTCTTTCTAGCAGCTTCCTATAGATTAAATCACATGGGAGACAAAATGGCATTTTTCAGGATCTCTGACGGATGTCTTTGTAACCATTTTCTTTTCCCCTTGAGTTTTCCTATAATTGCATTGTAGTATGGTATAACATTGTTCTCAGGGAAGGGAACATTTTATTTATTTATGGGATTCAGCTGTCACCTCAATGTGAATAGCCAGTCTCAATCTTCTGACAGCTGGGAAGAAGGAATAAGATTGTCATTGTGATCATCATCATTGCACCTGCAGTTGACGTTTTCTGCCATGCAATCAAATTAATGGAATATTGTTTCATACAATTGTACTTAAAAATGAACATTCTGCCCTTTTCCATATAAAAGTATCAATTACACATTAGCTTTCTCCTATTATTGTAGCGTTGAGTACATTATAGCATTGAGAAGGAGGTTGGACTAGAAAATCTCCAAAGACCCTTCTGTTACTCTGTTAAATCCTCTTCTTAGTTCAAAACAAGTTTACAAATCTGGGGGGGGGGAATGTTGATTACTGAAACAATCAAGTTAGCAAATTTTCATCAGACAGCTACTGAAGGAAATTAAAAGTGTAGTTAAACTGATTAAAGAGAATACTTAATATATTAATTAATATATTCCACTCTAAACTAGACATATAAATTTTACTTAACAGAGCTTGCAATTCTTTAGCGGATAACTAATTTTGCATTCCTTTGGTCAAATTCCCAGTAAAAGTAGACACAACAGTAACAACCTGATATCTACTATCCCCTGAAAACTTTAAGCACAATAACATACACATATTATATATGCTTCCAGCATTTATTAAGGATATGAAGTAGTAAAAAAAAATCTGTTATGGATCAACATAAACTAGCATACATAATTAAATTAAATGAAACTGCTGGGGAGAATAAATGAGGCTGCAATCCTCTATTCACTTGCTGGCACTCATGTCAGAAACAGTGAAGCATTTCTGGGTTGAAAGAATTAGCCAGTAACATCACTGTTGCCCGGGTGATGCCCAGCTTAATTACTAAGGGCTCCTTTCATGACCTGTCAGGAGATGGAGCAAAGGACAGAAGCTCAACCCTGCTCCAGAGCAGCATTTGTGTCTTGAACGCAGGTTTGCTAACCTCCATTCCAGCATCCTAACCATGCAAGCCATCGTGCTCCTTCTCTAGTCACTGATCTAAGTCTTTTTGAACAGTTAGTGTCAAGCATAAGAAATCAGAAGCCAGAGCAATTCAAATGAATACATATTTGTTGCATGCCAACACTCTGTAAAAGAATCTGAACTACTAACAGTGGTTGGCAGTAGATAAGACTCAACTTAACTCAAGGTAGAATGGATTTAGATCTCTTGTGAGAACGAAGGTGCTCGAGACTGATGATGTGCTTGACTCCTCCCTCAGCCTGGTAAACTCCTACAGTTAGAATTCAATATCTAATTAGTTTGTAGTCCAGGATTATAGTATTAGATTAAATACAACATTTGATTGTATTTTTAACAGTGAAAATCATATTGAAAATTATCTGTGTTAAATTACAGAAAAGTGTGCCCTCCTTCCACAAATCTTTTCCAGGTATATTTTTTTAGCACTTCACAGGCAAAATTGACTTTGTGATAAGATTCAGTTTTGTTTTATAGTCTTATTATCTTCTACTGTACAGAGATTATAAGGGATGCCCTTGAAGGACAAAGGGAAGATGCATTACCAAAGCAATGAGGTTTGTGTCCAGACAAAGGAAATGGTTTACAAAAATGCTCCAGACTGTCCCTCTGCCTCCCCCCCATTCATATAGAGATAAAACGGAGCAAAAGAAATATATTTTGTCAGTGCTATACTCTCTACACATTCAGACTTCCAAAGTTCTGCAAAGTTACTACAGCTTTTTTAAAAGTAGCTTTAGGTCTATATGGTGTCTATTTCTTGGTCTAGTCTACTTTACGTAGCCAATATATTGTAATTTTTGCAGGCATAGTCTCATAGGAGTTCTGAAGCAACATGGAGAATGTACCCTAGACTTAATGTTACAGACAGTGACACTGCTCATTGGCCTAGTGATAAAATATTTTTTGTTTATCTCCTTTCATTTTACCATAAAAAGTAAGCATATGCAAAGAAGGAAGGAAGAAAAAAACTTTAAGCAGCCCCTATCCTATGGAACACTCTGCCCCATGAAGTTCGGCAGGGCTCTACCCTTCTAACCTTCCATAAAACATTGAAGACCTGGCTTTTTCTCCAAGCACTGGGTTAAATTAGATTGGAAGTTTGACTTGGCCCAGGTTTTTGTTGTTTTTAATATTTTTCATTAACTTTTACTTTGGTTTTTATGCTTTTTAAACTTTGGATTAGGAGCTAACCTCAGCCTGTTATAAGATGGGCGACTATATAAATGTTTTAAATAAATAAATAAAAGAAAAATTACATTTTTAGTTTATTTCTTAACTTTTTTTTACCAGAAGTCAGAATAACTACAGATTTAGCCTTTGTCTTACTTAGTGGTCTTAGTCTGCTTAGAAAATCTGAAGTAAAATTAGACAAAATTCTATTTAGAAGGCAGCGGAAAACAGGATGACTGATTACATCTATCAGTGATTTCCAGGTTTTGCAGGCAAGTTGGATTTTTGCTCTGGAGAATCTGCTATAGTACAAGTTGTCACTTTTCATTAAAAAGGCACTGAATTGCTGTGGAAAAGAAATATTCCAATTTGTCTCACATTTAGAAATGTATTGGCTTTATGTGATCTACTATGATATTTTTAAATGTGTTTGGAACGATAAAAGGAACTTCTGGGATATAATGATGTTAGGCAAAAAGCAGCTTCATAAAAATTATATTTTATTGAACAAGAGGGTCTGGGGAAGTAACAGCTATTTCCATCAATATAAACCACAGCAACATTAGAAATTGCATTGGCACAGGACTTAATGGCCAGACAAATAAGGTTTAGGCTAACATTGCCTTTGGAGAGATTTCACAGATGCACTCAGCTCTGCCCAAGAGAACTGATTTTGCTATATATAAACCTTCTACATGCAACAGCTAATGTTAGATTCAAAATTGGATACAGATAAAAAAACATAAATCTGAAGATCTTATATGTATATCTCTTTTGAATAAACAATCACATAGTTCATGTTGCACTGCTAATAATCATGTATCTTAATTGTACATTTCATTTTGATGTTTTTGTTCTCCTCCCCCCCCCCACTGCTCTTTCATTAAAATGTACACAAAAAGATGTTGCGGTAGGTAACTGACCAAGTTAGAGCATTCTCCTCACTCTTCCATCAAGCAGTTATAAAAAGTTACTTGGAGCTTTAAAAAAAATCAATATATCTCTTATTTCATCATCTTGGCTTTTTAAATTTAGACCAGGCCTGCTCTACAAGCTTCATCATTCTCCCACATTCTACTCTTTTCTCTGTCTCTTTTTTATTATATTGATGGACCCTTCTTTTCTCTCTATAGCAGGGGTCTTCAAACTTGGCCCTTTTATGACTTGTGGACTTCAACTCTCAGAATTCCTCAGCCAGGCATGCTGTCTGAGGAATTCTGGGAGTTGAAGTCCACAAGTCATAAAAGGGCCAAGTTTGAAGACCCCTGCTCTACAGCCTGAACTTCAAAAGATCTTCTCATTCCCCAGTAGGAAACAACATCCGTCCAACATCAAGTATAAAGTAGCTGCTTGGATATGTTTTTTCCTTTTTTTGTGTAAGGGTGAATATGATTTTGTTGATTTTTGGGGAAGTTTCTCCTTCAAATATACTTACAAAAGTGATGTAGAGGTTGTATATACACATACTGTATATACACATGCACATATAAACAAACACACTCCCCTATTTGGCTAGTGATGATTCCATTAGGAAATGAGAATTTATCCCTGATAGCTTTACATTTTCACTGATGCAAGAGAGTAATAATATTTTAATTCACATGACCTCTTTTAATTTATTGTGTGATTGCTTGAGCTATTTGAAGATTAAATGGGAATAATTTTTCTCCCCAAGTAGTCAAATGAAATATTTGTGTATTGCAAAACATCTAAATTCTTAACTTCTTCACTGTTTCTGAGATCTCAGAATAAAATTGATTAACAGAAAGCTTCAGAAAGAGATTTTTTCCCCACAGAAAGTAAAATAGAATTCATTTTGCTGCTATGAAATAAAAAGTCTCAGAAGCATTGTTTAAAGATCAACTGTGCAGGTATTTCTGATTCAAAACAAATAAGATGTCCAAATCATTTGTCTGAAATGGTATAGGGTTTCCTGCCTGAGCAGGGGGTTGGACTAGATGACCTCAGAGGTCCCTTCCAACTTATTATTAAATTTTTTAAAAAATCCATTGTGAACTTTGCAATTTTTATCATTCCCGATAAGGTGATTTCTGATTGTGAGAACTGATGGTTGTTAGCCACTGATAAACAATACAAAAATATTCTATATTGAGATGGAAGAAAGGGAGGGAGGGAGGGAGGGAGGGAAGGAAGGAAGGAAGGAAGGAAGGAAGTATGATGCAGCACTCCCTGTCAGAAACAATCCAATTAATGCCTTCAGTGGTTAGAGAATGTATCACTTTCTGAGAAAGGTAAGAAATAGAATATATGGGATGAGGAAATAGTCAGTACTGTGAATTGCAGGGCTCCTATTACATGAAGAAGATGCACTACCCTATAACATTTTATATCAGGTCCAATTTATATCTAGGATTTTCCTGAATGTTCTTGTAGAAAGCAACTGAGACAATACCTTAAGCAGGAATCTCAACAAAACAGTTGTTGTCTTTAAATAAAGAATCCACTAACATCTGTTGCTCATCAGTTTCAGTCAAATAATAGTATAGAAAAAAGTGTAAGCACCCAGCTGCTAGTATTCATCCTGTTTGCAATCCTAAATGCTTCAAGAAACGCCAAGAAAATAAAGTATTTCAGGAAGTTTTGCAACTCAATTATTTTAGACAGTTATTTAAGCAGTTTTGTCTGCATAATATATAATAGTATAAGGGTTTGCTTAAAAGAAAGCCTGATGTTAACAAGAATGAAAAAAACAGGCCAGGGATCATTTTGTTAGTGCTAATACTTCACTTTTATATTTTACTTTACTTTCTTTAAAATATTCTTTAATCAGTTGCTTATATTCCAAACACCAAGTAAAAATTTAGCAAAGTAGTCAACCATTCAGTTCTTCTTTATAGGAAACCATTGTAAACAGCTATAATACTTACATGTTAACACAATTGCTTGTGTAGACATATTGAAAAATGTTAGGTGAAGTTATATATAAAAAAGCACAGTTATGTGCAATAAAGTTGATTGGTGACCCCTGCTATATAGCTACTGCTACATACTGGTACTACTTATATGTACTATACTGTATATATAAACAGAGATGCCGTTAAATTTATCTTATGAATATATAAGGCAGAAAAGAAGAAGACAAATAATAAAGGAAGAGAAAAATATAGCAAATATAATCAAGTTACATAGAAAATATTTTGGAGTGTTTTGAGACAGAAATTCTGTCACATGTTCTTAGAATTATGATGGAAAGAATAAAGCAATGGCCTGGGTTACAGATTGCAGGGACAATATGGCTACCAAATAAGATAGCATAAGTGATTTGATTTCCTTTAGTATATAACATAAGACTGCAAATTTTGACCAGTGTCACATTTTTATCTAGGATCTGTATAAACCCAGTTATGTATTTGTAAGTTGGATTTCCTTTCTTTCTTTCCAAATGTGTTGGCTTAATGTACCATTTACATTCACTTTGAAAAGCAATGCAGAGATGATATTTTCTGCTACATCCATTAGACTACATGGATTTTTTTTTCCAACCAAGGAAACTTATTTGTTAACCTGGGCTACCTTTTACTTAGTGATAGCTTCACAGTTGTAGATATCAGTAAGAGTCAAAAGTGCAGTTGAAGAGAGATGGTGGTGATTTCCTTAAGGAACAAGTATCCTTTCCTTTTAAAAAAAAATCAACCAGTTCTCCATGCCCTAATCACTGCTGAGATGAACAGTTGCTACATTCTAAAGCTGGAAGGATAATGTGGTAGGAAACAGGTGCCCTTTTGTCAAAGAAGCAATTTGCACAGTGGGGTAAAAAAAGAAAAAAAAATCAGTCAGGAAGCTGTAGGGTGAATTCCTATTCCTTCAGCTTGAGCACTGCTCCAGTTTGCCTGTGTATTATGCCCCATGGTGAGCAAGCTATAAACCATGAATTCACAATAGCAGTTGGAACAACATATGTTTAAGTACCTAAGACTCACTCAACCCTTTCCAAGAAATCAAACCATATGGATTCTTTTATACATAAGATATGATCCTAAACATTTTATTTCATTCCTTGGAACTCTTGGTAGTTGTCATTGTTGCTGTAAATTTGATTATTTGATGCAAAATTGAACGCACACACTCTTGATTTTGGCCGAGAGTTTCATTTGACTATTTGAAAGGATCAGTGGTGGGATTCAAATATGTGAACAACCGGTTCTCTGTGTGGATGCCGCTTCCAGAAGTCCATTCTGGGCCTGGGCAGCAAAAAATTAGCTACTGGTTCTGCTGAAGTGGTGCAAACTGGCTGAATCCCACCACTGGAAAGGACCAATAAAGTATACAATAAAGTAAATCCAGAAGCTCTGGAAGGTTTTAGGGTTTTAAATAGTCAGACCGCAGGATAGTTTGTAAATCAACATTATCATCCCTTTTCCTGCAGGATTATTGTTGTTATTAATATCATCATAATTATTAGTATAGTAAGTCACAAAAATGAACTGAATTAAATTTTATATTGTTTGATGTTGGGTGGGAGAGTCTGAAAAATAAAGATCTGATGTTTTGGCTACAAATTCTTGTTGAAATCTTAGAACAAACTGGTCCTTTCACTTGCTTGATTAATATTGTGCAACTTTTTCATCATGTGTGACCAACTGGCCACACAAACCAGTTGCTCACTTCCTGGTACACCCACCTGTTCTTCTGTATTATGTGTGCCAAAGACCCTGCTATAAAGAATTTTGGAATTTTGAAAAAAAGTACTCTATAAGGTCATATAGGTTTCATTATTTGTATCAACGATATAGTACAAAATATTGTAGATATTACTACTTGTGTTGCTGTTATTTATCTGAACATGAGATTATTACAAAATGCACTGAGTCATCTAGATGGATGTGGCCATTTTGTAGTGAGCTCAACTCTCAATAAAAAATGTGATAAGAAATTAAAATAGACTCACAATCCTACCATGCAGATTATCATGAAAGAGAAGTAGTCATAGTATTGATAAATTGATAAATACAGTTTCCCAGAGATTTACAATAGTTGTACATCAAACTCTATATTAATAAGTCTACAGCAACAGATATTTGTCATTTTTACAATCTGGTTGATCATTAAATATCAACAAAGAAATACAGAAAATTCTATTTGCTGCAATCTAGCAGTTGTTCAGAGATTTGTAGCCTGAAATTACTACTAGTACCACTTAGATTATGTAATCTATATAATACAATCATAAGATTTCTTTTCTTAAGACTTCTTTAAAAATATATACAACTTAACTTCAAAGTGTGAGCCAATGTAACAAATGGAAACTTGCTTTTGCATCAAGTATTAAGGAAAAAATGGTCTACTTTGAGTAAGAATAAGGCTGGTAACAGCAAAGTTTAATATTTTAATAATAAAATATTTTTTAAAAATGAGATTTCTTTTATGGGTCACATTTGTTCAAGACCATGGTTGTTGCAATGAAAAATATGACTAACATTGATGTAAAACTGCCAATTGTGGCAAATAATTTTTAGGAGGAGTGGGGAAAAATACTTTATTTTTTATATTGTTATAAAAATTTGAGCTTTTATCATATCACACAGCTATTTGCTGTTTAAAAAAATGCAGAAAGGGCAGAATATTATAAAGTTCTAGGAGTTTGAATCTGGATTTACAGTCTGTTATTCTGCTGCAGGGATAACCATCAAACAAACTTTCAGGTAATTGCATAGGATACGGATTAGTCATCTTGACAGTACATACAAAATAATAAAATCAACAAAGATCCAGTCCCACTTTCAGTATTAGTAGCAGCAGCAGCAAAAATGGAGAACAGCAAAACACCAAGAATATCCTCAAGACACACAAATTAATGATGATTGAAAAAAAGCTGTTCTTAGAGAACAGCTGATCCAGTAAAGTTGGTTAGCCAGAGAGAGATCAAAATAGAATGGTCTCATTTATCAGTAAGGAATATGTAGTATGTGTATTTCACATCTGGTCTCTGAATGTGTCTTTCCTGTCACAGAAGGGTCTCTTTGTGACTGCCTGAAATGTATACCCAAACTGCATTGGTGGCTTTATAAAATCTTATTAGTTTGTTGGTGTTGTTTTGGTTTTAAAAAAACAAAACAAAACAATAGCTCTCCTGGTTTGTTGAAAAAATAGCAAATTGCAGTTGTGTGGTAGAGACTAACTGATGTATTAACTGATTGTGTGAAGTGTTAATACTACTTTATAATGCCTTTAATAATGCCTCCTAGAACTAAGGAGAAATGTCCTGACATTTAGAAAAAAATAATCAATGGAATGACTTGCCTCCAGAGGTTGTGGGTGCTCCAATACTGGAGGTTTTTAAGAAGAGATTGGATAACCATTTGTCTGAAATGGTATAGGACAGGGGTGTCAAACTGCTGGCCTGAAGGCTGGTTGCATCATATGGACGCCACGCCCACCCCAGCTCCGGCAATGCAAAAAAAGTCACATTACGTCACAATACGTCACGTGATGCGGCGAATCTGACACCTGTGGTATAGGGCTTCCCACTTGAGCAGGAGTTTGGACTAGAAGACCTCCAAGTTCCCTTCTAATTCTGTTATTCTGATATTTTGTTATACTGTTATTCTTACAATGATTGCGGTAACCGTGGTTTTGTATTATATATACACTTACTACTGAGTTTCAATACATCAATTGATATAAATCAGTGTTTCTCAGTCTCTTTATGATGTGTGGCTGGCTGAGGATGTCTGGGCATTGAAGTCTACACATCTCAAAGGTTCTGTAATTCAGAAACACTGACCAAAATCCACCTTAAGTATAGCTTTGGATAATCCAGGCATATGCAAGCCAACTTTGCAGATTTTTTGCACTTCTGATTATTCTGTCAATTGGATAACTGATAAGGCTACATGGAGGACATATTTACTATTTAAAATGCTAATCAATAACTATTCAATAACGAGCCGAGGTGGCACAGTGGTTAGAATGTAGTACTGCAGGCTTCTTCTGCTGACTCTCAGCTGCCAGCAGTCCAGCAGTTCAATTCTCATCTGCTCAGAGTTGACTCAGCCCTCCATCCTTCCAAGGTTGGTAAAATGTGGACCCAGATTATTGAAGACAATAGGCTGACTCTATAAACCACTTGAAAGTGCTGTAAAGCACTGTGAAGCTGTATATAAGTCTAAGTGCTGTTGCTATTTCTAAGTTAGTAATTTCGTTTGCTGAGGGAAACAAAATGCATCCTAATTGAACATACCTAAGTATACATGAAGGAAACTGGTAATAGAACATGGGAAAAAATCCTTCATCCAATATTTCAATTGGGTTGAGTAGAACCCTTTTCAAGAAAAGGGTGCACAGAGCTTTTTGATGGAAGAGGAAAAGGTTTCATTGCCAGTGGCCAGCAGACCACCCACATGGTCACAAAACCAGCAGATCACTGACTGATGAGTCCACAGTTACATGCATAAAACTCTTAAAACTTACATGTGTAAAACTCTAAAAAGACTTCTGCATTAACAGCCTTTTTCAAATATTCTTCTCATCAACCTGCTATTTCAGGGAAAAAGAAATAAAAAAAAAACCCTTCATGTGTTTTAGGGCTAGAAAAAAAAATTAGAGCAAAGAAACAGGAGCCAAGGACAGAAGTACTGGGTGAATTTATTTTTAATTCAAAAAAATCCCATACAATATATTTTGGCTACGTTAACAGCATATATTACTTCAATGTTTTCAACTCCTTGAAATATTTACTGGTTTAGTCATCTGTCAATTTTATTTCATTTTGCTTAGCTTAGAAACGAAGAGATGCTGCATAAACTGCTCAGAGAATCTACTTATCCACCAGCAGTTTTATTCTTATATATAAGGTTAATAGAATGCCAGATCCAGAAAGGTAATTATTTTTTGGTTGCTGGCATGTCCAAAGTGTTCTCATTGAAGGAACTAGCACTAAGCTTTTGGGATGCACATTCAGGTAAACAAGCATCACTGAAAACAGAGGCAAGGGAAAAGATGTTAATAGGTAAAATGCAGCATGTTGGTGGTGTTTCAGTTTAGGAGAAGATTCAACTTGAATTAAATTTGCAGAGCACAAGCTACCTTAGTTGGAAGGCTTGGAGGTATAATTACAATAGCTACGCTTGGGGAATGTATTGGGCAACTGTTAACATGGATTTTGAAATCCCTCCAAAATAAATTTCTCTGTAAATCCTGCTATCTTTGCCATCGGATTATGGATATAAATTCACACTGGTAGAAGATAACTTCAAGATAAACATTTAGCTTGCTTAGGAAATAGAGTTTTAGCTGATCCTCATTTGTACATTTTCCAAATGAAGAGTACAGAAGAGTAAGTTTAATGACCACTTAACAGGATTAAAAAAATGAAATTACACATATTCATCTATCTTTTGTCAGGCATTCACTCCTATAAAAAAGCTATTTTGCATCCTTATCAAAATTATCCAATTCTTTTTTTTTCTTTTTAAAAGATAACTTTATATTTTTAAAACTACTTAAGATAGGAGAAAAAAGAAAAGAAAAAGAAAAAAGCCAAGCCAAAAGTGCAGAAAAAAGAAATGCAAAGAAATGACTTCTGACTTTCTTTTACAACAGATATAAATATAAATTTAAACTGATCTCTTACTCTAAGATTTCATTTTTTTCCTATTATATACTATTTTTTCTAATCATCAAACCCATATATCATAATTTCATTTTTTTTCTGTTTCATGCAGAAAGCTTCAAATCAGCATTAGCATTCTTCTTCTGGTTTTCAGTTGTATATTAATCTTTAAAATCTTTAAAAACATGTATTCCATGTTTCTTCTTGTATTTCTGGTTGTCTTTGTATCTTTCTAACATCCTCTCTAGTTCCTCCTACAGGCCCTGGTATTTTTCCAGCTTTTCATACTCCTTCTTCCTAATGTTGGTGCCACTTGGCACTCTACAGCTATCACCACTGCGGTCTTTTGTCTACTACCACAATGTCTGGTTGATTGGTCAGTACCTGCCTGCCTGTCTGGATCCATTAGCCCCATAGGATTTTAGACTTGTTATTCCCCATGACCTTCTGTAAAATTTCCCATCTGAGCTTTGGAGAATTTAGCCTATACACTGGTGCAAATGCTTCTGTACATAATGCCAGTTACTTAGGTGTGCCTTTCAAGATATGCTTTTCCTGCCTGTATCTTACACCCTATCAGACTGTCTCTGAGGCCTTTCTGCAGTCTGCATCTTGGATTCTGTCTAATGTGGCAATTTTAGTCCAGCCCTTTTCAGACCTCAGCTAGTGGTATATCTCATGTAGGGTCTTGTCTTGCCATAATATTTCCTCTGATTGATTTTCTTCCCATGTATGCTTCTGCCTCAGGCATTGTCTCAGTAGTTTGTTTTTCTTACTGATGTACCCCTGGATGCTCTGGATTTTGTCCAGGATACTGGTTTTGATGAGATATAGCAGGTATACAAGTCAAAGTAGGCAAAGAATTAGTAAGAGAATACCTATCCATCCTGAACAAGTACCAATTACTGTGTTGTTGCAAAACAGTTGGAAGTACACCTTGGATGGTTCTTTGGAGAACAAGGAATTTATCTTCTTGGCCTCTGCTTCTAAAGTATCTCCTTAGTCTGGTCACCAGTGCTGTAAGCTTTTGTTTAGCTGTTTCTGGGGCTTCAGATAGAGTCAGTGCTGCTTTGATCTTAGCCTCTAATCTCATTTTCCATGGAGGATATATGTTGCTTTTCTTCTTGATCATGTAGCCAAGTGTAGCGGATACCAGTTCATTGGTTTGAGTTATGGTGGTCATAGGATTGTTGTGAGGGCTCTGTTGGCATACTATCTGATGGCACTTCTCCAATGAGCCTTAGTAAATAAACTCAAGGTTTGGCTGTAACTAGTTTATCTGTGAGTGTATGCCACAGATCAGCAACTGTGCTTTGTAATAGAGAGGGGAATAGGGGTGTTCCTATTTAAGTATTGGCTGTACGTCAACATTTTGAAGAGCATCTGGGTCAGTTTCTCTTTCTCTTTCTCTCATTTATTTATCATCTATCTAGCATCTATCTAACCTATCTAGTTTATGAATTAACATTCTTTTCACATATCCAAATTAATAAAAAAAAATTCTGTTACTGGATAGAAATCAGGTGCTGTTGCTATTTTATTGGTGGCACTTCACAGTTCAGTTGCAAAGCAAACAATGAATAAACATCAGCTGTATTCATACAACACACTCTTAGCCAGAAATTATGATTTCTAAGCTATAGAACAAATGTTTACACAATTGTTAAGCCAAAACTAAGCAATATGGCTTAGCTTCCAAGATGCTTTAATATTGAATCCCTGTACAGAGATTTGCTCATTTTTCTCAGTTCAATTTAAGAAAAAGTGGCTTCTTGAAATAACCAAACTAAAGACTTTGGAATAAACTGATCTATAATTATACATTTGCCTACATATTACAGATGAAAATATATTGATAAAAAGTACAGTTCAAAATTGGATATAAATATAAAGTCATTGAAATTCAGGGACAAATCCAATTTTGTGACAGCTTTTCAGGTATTAGCAACATTTAGGAGGTATAGTATTTCAGCCCTTGTTTGATTTATGTCAAGATGTTCACAAAGCAATCAATAGCATCAGCTCATAAATGTAACAGAGAAGATGGAGCACTTTGTTAAGAAAATTCAGGAATCCACATTTTGCTTTGGGGGACCATTATTGTTCTTGGATCCCTGGTTGTTCAGGGAAGTGGCTTCATTTTGTTTTTCAATTACAGTGAGAAATGGCCACTCCAGCACTTATGTTTAAAATAACATTCATTCAACAAGTCCATCATTCCAGGGAACTTGATTTTCTGGTACATGTGTAATTGAACATACCTCTAGGTGTTCATTATTCTGCATTCTTCTATGAAATGGAAGAAACAATGTAATAGTTTCAGAATATCTGTTATTACTATAGTTCAAGAGCTCTTACTGAAAGCCTATTTTCTACTTCATGCATTAGAATAAATTGTGACAACATTTCTTTTGTTTCCTGAACTATTACCTGCTGCTTTCTTGGGCCAATTGGGGGGAGGAGGGAGAAGGAGAGAAACAGAAAGCCTTCATATATACACATATGCCATCTTTGAATGCATGTTGCTTGATCTTTGGATTATACAGTGATCAGCTTGCAGGAGGAAAGAAAGAAAATGTAATATTGAGTTTTGATACTGTCTGAGTAGCAAATATCCCATGGAGGAAATGGCTCTGCTTAATGCAATAAACCTTTAAATCAGGTGTGAACTGGTAACATGAGAGGTTTTCAGGATTTGACATCAGGAGCTGAATGGAACTTAGCATTTAATGAAAATTTGATAGCGTATATTTGGGAGTAAAAGAAAGGAGAGAAGAAGGGAGGGAATATCTTATGACAAGACATCCTGTAGTATTCAGGGGGGAAATAGTTTTTTGAAGACAAGGCTTCCCCTTCTTCCAGAATTCCCACAAGAGAGCTTCAAAATTTCTTCACATGCTTGATATAAAATAATATAAACTTTTGCAGGAAAGCTAGGTAAGAACAATAGGTGGGGGAACCTGCAAGTGATAGGGAACTGTCTTTGTTAGAATCCCAGCTGCATATACAACATATTGAGGTAAATACAAGTATAACATGTCATTGGTTTGAAACACCAAAGTATTGCTAGTGAGATGTATGTGGTATAAGATAGTTTCTTAAGTATTTGGTTTACAGATTTAGTAAATCCGTACATCCAAAGCAGACAGTGCAACATATTGTGGAACAGTGTCCTCTTAATGCATATCAAGGAAACCCAGAGACTTTCTGTATGCAACGCCATCATGTACTGACTGTATAAATAGTCTACCTTTGAATTTGTAAATAGAGGAAATAGTTTCATATTTGCTGAGAATGTAATTGTGATTTGTTTTTTAACATTTTTGCCATACACTAAATAAATAGATTTAGTCGAATCCAAAATAGCAGCATCAAACTTATTAATTATATGTTCTATGTTTTTCCTCTGAAAAAAATATAGTATTATATTACTAATAGTTTATGGCAAAGACTGAGGGCTTCTGAGTTATCCTTTTTAATTTATCCTTTTTTATTCTTCCCACCCCATGGTTGGAAAATTGTCTGTTCATCTGTCCACCAAATGACAAAACATGGACTGTGATATGTGACACCGGCCATTACATTACATACATTACTTTTCATACTTGTATCAATCCAAATTTGTATCACGATGTCACCACATACACACACCATTTTATAGTTTATACAATTGTTTTTGGGATTGGTTATTTAAACAAAATAAAACATATGAAGAAAATAGTCTCTCAAAGGGAATGGGAAAGATTTTTTTCCCCAGGGGAAAAATAAATCAATGTTTGTGTCCTCAAAGAAGGATAAAGAGTTCATAGTGATGAGCAGAGGAGACGGAAGGAATCAGTTTCAAAGAAGACAAAAAGAGGAGGTTTTTCTACCAAAGTTACTCTTTTTGGATACAGTAAAGAAGGAAAAAGCATGAAGGTTTTAAAAGTAGAGCTTTCTATGGTCCCATTGAGAACACAAAGGAAATATTCCCAGACATCGAGAACAAATAACGAAGCACAAAAAATATGATCATTTGAGATTTAAACCCTGCCAGAAAACATTTTTGCCAGAGCTCAAACCATTGTCTGCTGCTGTTCCAGTAATCTCTCTTTTATTCGATAATGACCCAGCTGGGAAGGGTGATTTGAGGGGTTGCTCATCACTGCCCACAGCAGGCACTGACAATGGAGCCTCATCTTTCTTCAGCAGCTGAACAATAACTTGATGTCATGGTACTGACAGAAAGTGAACAGAGGCAGTGGCCTTACTGCTGACATTTAATTTTTCATCTGGGCTTTATACAAGCAGATAGAGCAAGGTTGGTTTTTGCAGAGCATCTGATGTAAAGCTTTAAACACATAATCCAATGAGGCATTCATGCTCATTCATTAGATGGATAAATTGGTCCTGGTAAGCCTCCACTGTAAAGTATCTCACACTTCCTGGGTCAGGTATTTTTCTCAACCAACTGCTACTGTCATAGGGACATCGTAGCTCTTCCCACACTACACTGAGCCTAAATCAGCTTGGTCATTCCATTGCTTATCTTTTGGGGCAGATTGATCCTGAAGGTGATGCCTAAGACTTTCTGCTGAGATACAAAGAGCTCATCAGTATAACAGTGCAATTTCTCAATATCCTCAGCTTATGTGTATAATTAATTAAATTTAATAAATATAATTGATTAAAAGAGGAACAAAGAAAAAAACCTTCAAGATTGGAACAATTTTTTGCTTATCTGTTGCCAAAAAAGAAGAGTCAGTTTAGTGTACTGGTTAAGACACCAGGCTAGAAACTGAGAGACCATGAGTTTTAGTCCTGCCTTAGGCACAAAGCCAGCTGGATGATGTTCAGCCAGTCATTCTCTCTCAGCCCAGGGAATTAGGCAAGGGAATTTTGAAATCTTGCCCTCCAAAAATCCTGCAGGGACTAGTCCAGGCAGTCACTAGGATTTAGCAATGACTCAAAAGCACCCCACAATAAATAAGTCAGTTAGTCAATCATTTCAGCCAATCGATCGATCAATCAATCAATCAATCAATCAATCAATCAATAGCCAATAAGAACGAATGCATGAAAAAGACAAATAGATTTGCATAAATTTCTACCTGTGAAAACACAGTCATACTTTAAGGTTATGCATATTTCAAAACTATTTCAGAAATATAACAGACCTGGAGAAATCTTTGCTATCCATTAAAGCAGATTGATTCTTAAAATGGGGACACTCTTTTTTCAAGTATGTATGGAAGTTCCTTCATAGTTACTAATGAACATTCAAGAAGTGTTGCACTCATGAAGAACTGCAAAATTTCTTCCAAGTCATTTGAAAGTCTGCACAGCCATAACATACATACATAAATCTATGCATGCGTATGATAGGTATATTTGTGTAGAAACAGAAGGAAGAGAATTGATACAATCTAAATTAAATAGAAATAAGATATTATAATCATATACAAGGGTGACTACTATGACAAGGTGACCAATGTGTCTGTTTAGTGCACTCTCCATGTACATTATCTATCAGTAGATAATTTCAAAGCCTTCTTAAGGTTATTTATTTATTTTAAATCTAACTTTAATAATGTTCAAAGATAGGATGCTTTTGGTAAACTGGAACATAGGGACAGCCTTTATTGAGCAACAGAAGGTAATCATACAGTAATATCTAGCTCTTTTTCTAAAGTCAATATATAATTCTAAATTCAAAAATTAAACCTTTGAAACTTTCTGAAAATAATGGTACTCTCTAAAAAGACCTTTGTTATTTCCACTGTCCGATCTCTCCAAAACAACATGAAGCAAATTCTTATATTTTTACGTAGTTTGAAATGCTGAAAATGCCATGAACAATCCAGTTAACCGATCAGATAACACACTCAGGTACCAGGAAAGGGGCATTAAAGTTCTGTGTTCCATGAGGCCACAGCATTTGAAGGAGAAAAATAGCTTTGCTGTGGTTTGGAATAAACGAGCACACAATCAGAAAAAAAAAGTTGATTCAGCTCCCCAAACCAGCTAATGTTATGAAATTGGACTGGTATGCAGTCACTTCTGAATGACAGCTGAGTTCCAACACTTAAGTAAAGTCATGACAATTTATAAACCCACATTGTTGACCCACCAATATTAAAATGCAAGTTATATCCCTAATTTGATGGCTGGTGGAAGTCTGCTAACCATGTGCTATGCAGGTAGAAATTTCCAAAAAATGTTAAGTACATCTTGACCTTTAAAAGTATTTTATTTAATAGGAGACAAACCTTTGGTTTTTAAAATTAAATCTTCAAATTTTAATTAGGTGTTATATATTTTAACCTGTTTACATTTATTGCTTAGGAAATTTGTATGTTGGATGGGTTTAAATTGAGATAGATAAATTCTACAAACAAGAAGTATAAATGTTACTGTGTTTTGGGTGGGAGACCTGGTATCCATTTGTCTCTTGTCTGGCCACACACAGATATGATAATTAATTTGTTGACTTCTGACCATGGGATAACAAATTCTTTCAAATATTCTCCAAACACAACCTTTTATTTAAAAAGTGGGAGAGGGAAAGACAAGTTGGGAATATAATTTTTAAAAGACAATATTCTTGAGACTGATTCCTGTGTGAAAGAAAAAATGATAAGCTTTATTGAGGAAATAACATGGTGACAGGAAAGGCTAAGTTATTTCAGTGTACCTACAGCTCAGAGGCTGTAATGTGCTGTCTTTTATTATGGAGAGAAACAGAGAGGAGAGAGAGAGAGAGAGAGAGAGAGAGAGAGAAATGGTTTAACTGCACAGGTCAGAATCAGAAGAGAAAGTTAGCTGAACTGAGAGAGAAGAAAAGTGATGAAAGCTTTCAGAATATTAGTCTGTCAATAGGAAGCATGTTACACAGTGGCATGCAGTAACTCTGAGATAAAACTGTTAATTACCTCTACATTTAATGCCCATAGTGCACAGTCGGTGCCAAAAGATGGAATTCAACAGTGGCTAAATATACATAAAGCTTTCAAAATCAGGATTAATACTGTTTCTTTTGGATGACAATAAAAGAAAAACATAATGTGAACCTTTTTCAGGGATTAGTTTTATTGAAGGACACACAACTATTTCCAAAAGTGGTGTGATGGAATGTGCAGCTAAAGAAGAAGAAGGGGCAATATCAGTGGTAACACACAGCTTCCTAGGGAGGAGGCAGGATATTCCAAAAAGGGGCCTCAGACAGACTGCACAATCCTGAATTGGATGGTGGAAGGAGAAATGGTTTACGGTAACCATAGAGTCCTCCAGGATATATTTTTTAGAGTAGAAGTTTATAGCTTTAGTCTGGCAAGATCCTGTCTATTAGATATAAGCAAATAAACAACTGGGCTCGAGTGAATCTCACTGTGTGGTGACTAGGAAATGATGTTCAAGAAAGCCAGCTATCTACAGAGATTGAGTTTAATAATAGAGGCAAGAATGATATCATATCATGACATAGTGATTGTAATTGTGAATCAAAAAAACTTATCCTAAGTGCATCACTTGAATCTGGATGGAAATCTGATCCTTAATTATCAGTAAAGCAAATATCTGTATGGCCATTTGATGACAGCAAGGAGATACTGGAATGATATGAGATAATGGCCTTGGGAAAAAGAAGGTAGAACTGCAGACTGGACAACTAGCATATAAAAGATGTCTCAGCCCAGAGAAGGGGGCTGGCAGGGTAAATATTTCAGAAGAGGCCTTCCCTAATTTTTCAGAGAATAAAATGAGATGAGGAGGAGAGAAATATATAGCAGAATTCCAATATCTCAGGAGTTGCCACAAAGAAGAGAGAGTCAAGCTATTCTCCAAAGCACCTGAGAGCCGGACAAGGAGCAATGGATGGAAACTAATCAAGGAGAGAAGCAATCTAGAACAGGCATGTCAAACTGCTAGCCCACAGGCCAGATGTGTCATGCTGAAATCATGCCCAGCCCATTGCCGGCAATGGGGAAAAAGTCACGATACATCGCGTGACATCACGTGATGTCGTGAGTTTGACATGCCTGATCTAGAACTAAGAAGAAATTTCCTGACAATTAGAACAATTAATCAGTGGAACAGCTTGCCTCCAGAAGTTGTGAATGCTCCAACACTGGAAGTTTTTAAGAAGAGATTGGACAGCTATTTGTCTGAAATGATATACGGTTTCCTCCCTAAGCAGGGGGTTGGACTAGAAGACCTACAAGGTCCCTTCCAACTTTATTCTATTCTATTCTATTCTATTCTATTCTATTCTATTCTATTCTATTCTATTCTATTCTATTATTTCCAGTCGTAAGATTTCGTTAATGTAATCTTACAATAAAAATAAAGCTAGTACTCCTGATCATGCCTTTTGTCTTGACTATTTCATATGGCTAACAGATAAAGAAAACTCTAAGAACCATATAAAAAGTCTTTAAATTGTCTTCCAAAAGACATTGCCCCCCATTGCACTAGCTTACTGAAATAAACTGATGGCAATCAATCTTTGGAGACTATTGAGGGAAAGATTTCATCCCATAGTGACTTAGTATATCTCTGTGTCTATCATATCATTATAACATGCTAATCAAAATGTAGTGTGGTTGGGTTTAACTGAGAATATTGTGTGAATGTAGCCTATTATGGATTATAAACTATGCTCTATGGCATTAGCTGCAATTAAAGAATGGAATAAATGAGAATATGTTTAATTTTTTTGCAAGATAAACCATGATTGGTTTAATCTTTCTTGTACCTGCAGTTCTTCAATGTTTCTTAATGCATTGGAGGTTTGGCAGAAAGATATTCAATTCCTTTGTCTTTCAGGAAGAAGAAGAGACTTGTCTTTCCCTGAAGTGGTCAGGATGTCCATGTATTCTCATAAAAGAAAAAAAATAAGATAAAAGATACCTACAAAAGTAATTAAATCTACCTTTATTTCAGGTTCTTCTTTAAACTCACCTGAGAATTAAAGCCACTTAAAAATACAGTCTTTTCAGCTGTTGTAGACCTAATAATTTTAATAAGTCACTGTACAATGTAAAATTCATCAGCATGTTTTTAAAAAGTTTTATTTTGACTGCATACTGAATTCTTTTCACTTCTCCCCAGCAGCATTTTCATTTCATCTTTTTAACATTATATTAAAAATCAAGTATGGAGAGAATTCTCACTCCATCACTGAGTTTAAGGGAAACTTAATTTAATTTGATTCATTCATTTGTTCACTAAGACCATTTATATAGCAATCATTCCACATGTTTGCAATGCTTACTGAGACATGTAAAGAGAGAAAGATAGCAAAAACACATTCAATAAACAGTACAGATTAAACTAGTGTGCTAACAGAACAGAGAAAATGTTCATTTGTGCTTAAAATATCCTTGCAATCTTTAAAAAGCAGAATATCAAACAGGTATATTAGAAATAAAAGAAAATTCAACGTAGGTCCACCGAGAGGAAAAAGTAGTAAAGCAGTAATGCATAACAAAGCAGCACTTTTTTATTATTTGGCAGCTGTTTTGTCTCAGAAGAGAAATGTAGGAATAGCTGCTCTTGGTTGTGCCATTGGGGAAATGTTGGAACTGTGGGGCGTGGTAGACTTGGAGAAAGGAAGGGAGAATTTAGCTAGTTCATCTAATGTCTTTAAATTCAGTGGCCAGAACACATTAATTATCACCCTGTGTACTGAAGGTGATTGAAAAACCATTCACTGTAAGTTTTCAGAACTCCCAGGGAATTAGTGGGGTCTCAGAAGATTGGAGGAGAACAAATGTCATCCCCATCTTCAAAGAATATAAAAAGGAAAATCCAGGAAACTAGATCTGTCAGTTTGATAGTTTCCTTGGAAAGGTCTTCTAGCAGATTATGAAGCAGCATATGTGTTGTGTATTCCGTTCATTGGCAATTGATGAAGACACATGATGAACAAGTAATCTCTTTATTGCTCTTCTCCTACAACCAAGCAAGCAATAAAAGGCACGCAGGGCTTTTATAGGGCCCTGAACCCAGACAGTGTTAACCAATAGGAACTGGCTGTTTTCGCGCCTTGCGCATGCACACAAGGCTGGTGCCAACCAGCCTGATCCCGGGCAGCTTTTGGTTTGCCCAGGACCATTTGCAACATTTCTGAGCCTGCTCACTACTCCAGCAGGCTCAGGATACAACAATATGAGCACTTGAACAGGCATGCTGCAGTTAAGAAAAGCCAGCTTGTATTTGTTGCAAATAAATCATACCAGCCCCACAATATTTATTAGGGTTACTAGGCTAGTAGATCATAGGAATGCCTTAGACGTAGTATATATAGACATCAGCAAAATCTTTGATATAGTCTCTCATGAAATTCTCCTTAATAAAATCGTAACAAGTGAGCGAGTTGATACTACTGTTGACTCTCTGTTAGTTGTTGATGGCAACAAAAAAGTGTTCATTAATGGTTTCACTTCAGCTTGAAGGGAAGTTCACATGTTCATTTCAGGGAATTTTTTTTATTCCTGAGGGAAATGAAGGGCTATTTATCAAGTTTCCACCAGTCAAAAGATGGAAGGGATGGCTAATAGTTTAAAAGAGAGAGATAAAATTCAAAAATATCTAGCTTGAGCACTTTGAGATGAATTGCAGTGGTTCTTTCTTTTTTATCCTATATTCAACTTTAGATGAAAAGTTAAATAATCTTATTCTTGCAATATTCACACTTTACTTGGCAATTGATACTGACAGATTTTTTTTCTTTTTAATTTCAATATTTTAAGTTTTTAAAATAGTAGAATGTTAATTACCCTTAATCATATCCAAACTTTACTGCATTGAAATCTGTATTGAAATAATACAGTGAATCATGATCTACAATATTACAATAAAAAGATAAGAAATAGGGAAAACACGGTGAAATGGTACAGTAAATGCTGCATTTAGATAGGAAAAAAATTGGTGTAGGATAGGGAAAAAATTGGTGTAACTTGGAAACAATGTATGGAAAAGAACCAGAATAACATGACAAAAAAGACAATGACAAGCAATCAAGCAGCAAGGTCAGAGGATTGTTACCAAAATACCAAAGAGCATGAAAATCAGGCAGTATAAGATCAGTTAAAGGATCTAGATATGTTTAGCCTACAGAAAGGATGGGAAATAAATGTATTCAAATATCTGAAGGATTGTCAGAAGGCGATATTATTTCATTATTTATTTTCCCAGAGGGAAGGACCAGAACCAATGAAGTAAAACTGCAAGAAAGTTAAAGCTAGTCATCAGGAGTACCATCCAGTACCATCGCAGCCATAAGAAGTGATGGGTTCTCCTTCAACAGAAGTCCTCAAGGCTTGGTGGTCTTGGATGACATCATCATCATCATCATCATCATCATCATCATCATCATCATCATCATCATCATCTCAAATATATTGAAATAGATGCTCTGTAACACATATAAACTAGTTTGTATGCTGCTCTTTGTCTGATGCTTAAAGAATTACAGCCCTTTCCTTTTGTAACTCAAACGTGTATAGCTATTACATTGCTTCCATGTTTCACATTAGTTTAAACTTTCCAAATGTAATAACTATTTGGTTAGCATTTTTAATACCAGTTGTGTTCTCTTTGTTTTCTCATAACATACTAACTTTTATTATAAACAAATGATGCCCATCACTGGAAAAAGTTACAGTGATTCCAGAGCTGCTATACCTAGGTTAAGTTTTTTTTCTGAAGGTCATTTTTTTATGTTAAGTATTTGGAAAAGTAATTTTCTAACCCTGGCCTTCCCTGTTTCAAGATTAATTTTTAAGGGCTTCAAAATGAAGCCTTCAGCTTTTAAACTATCTTATGCGTGGATCTAATTAATCTGTGATTTCAATCATTCTTTTGACACCGTACTCCATCATCAACTTTTCCATACAGAAGTCATTAGCCTTCAATCAGTTGGATATGATCATTGAATGAGACCAAAAAGGCTAGCTTTATTTATTTATTTATTTATTTATTTATTTATTTACTTACTTACTTACTTACTTACTTACTTACTTACTTACTTACTTACTTACTTACTTACTTACTTATTTTTGCTAGTGAAAGAACACAGCTTAAGCATTTTCATTCTTTTTTTTTTAAATTACAGTAATTATTCATAGAATTCAAATGGGATGTACCACAAATCTTTCCTTCTAATCTCTTTTCAGTGTCTCTCTTTTTTCACTTCTTGTTGCAGTAACATTGGCTTAGCTTCAAAGCAATATTGTACTGTAGAAAAAAAATTTAGACTATTATATGATCTGTTGTTTTCTCGTCCTACCTATGTGTGTCTGTAGCCAACTTTAGGCCACTCAATTGTATATTTGAGGATATACAGAAACTGAGCTTGGGTTAATTGGATGGAGTCTTGGAATACAGGCCCTGCTGTAAATAAGTGGCTATGGCCTAAATACAGGAGATTTGGGCAGTATTTTTCGGTTTTCTTCCTATCCTTGTTAACTATGCGAGTAATGCTGAGCACATGAAGTATTAAAATTAGCAGATAGCAAATCACAATGCTTCAATGTGTGTCTTGTTTTGGCTGATATACACATTTTGTGAAGTTTCCTCTGTTCATATTTTTACCAGCATTTTTTTAAAATGGGAACTGCATTTCACAGTTTTTAAAAATACCAAATACTATTACACTAAGGTTATTATTATGGAAAAGAACATGAATTAAGAATGCAAGTTCCCATTAAAATGTGAACCAAATGAATTTTTCTCCTGTCTCTAGCTGTAACTCACTTCTTTTTCACCTGAAAAAAAATCTTATCTGAAAATTGTTCAACTTTCATTCTCATCCTAGAGATCATTCAGTCCAAATGTCACACTGATGGGACTAATAATCTTGGCCGCAGTATATAAAAAGAATTTAATAGAAAATGTTTCTTAGTTTAACTGTGAGGCTGCTGGTACAGATTTATGATTTGTTAAAGAGGGAGAAAAGAAAGCCTGGAAAAATGCCATTAAAAATAGCATGTGCTACAACATAACAACTTGGCCTTTCAGATCTTGGCAAGCTCTCTGACTTGAATTTTGAAAATGTGGGATCATATTCACTAGGTTTAGTTATATACCTTAATAGTTGTATGTGGCTTGGGAAATAAGTGCTTGTTAGGTGTAGCTCCATTTGGTTTTAAAACCTCTGTAGACTATGTGGCTGAGAAGAAGTCTGCAGATCATTTTCTTTGTTGTTAAAATGGACTGGTTTAAAAGAAGACATGCAATTCTTTATAGCAATGAATTGTTCTAAAGGGAAAAAAAGGAAGGAACAAATTAAAGCATGGAGCAGAACTTTCTAATTTGGAGAATCTGATTCTCTGAACGATCAATACTGTGATTAGTTTAGTGGAGGATAGTTTTTAGAAGGGTAGAAAAGTTAAAAGTTATGTTTGCTTAGTCCTCCTGTGGCACTTAATTCTAGCTCAATATGTATGAGTATGGAATGCTGTAGTAAAAGAAATGTATAACTTAATATACAATTTAATGTGATTGTACCAAAATGTATTTTATTAGCGTTCACCAATATAATAAGTTATGGCTTATTTCAAAAAAGCTATACTGTCATTAGTGATCCATACCGTATTAATGGACATATCTACACAATCACCTTTTCTAATCTCAGATTTTTCAAAAGCAGTTTAAAATAATCAGCAAATTCTTTTCACTTCTGCAACTTTGAAATGTTGAGAACAAAATTGTAATTTGAAAATAACTGTACTGCCACAGGTTCCGGACTAGGAAAAAATATCTTCACCCACAATCGACACAAAATGAATAGATTTTAGAGAAAAAAAATTGTATAATTATAGCATTGAAAGGAATCACAATGATCTTCTTATCTAACTCTCTGTATTGGGCAGAAAATTAATTTAAAAAGTCAGAAGATGTTGCTGTTCAACCCCTTCTTAAAAACCACTAGTACAGGACAACCCACAACCACCATAGCTAGGCTATTCCATTGTTGTACATTTTTTATCATCAGAAAAAATTTCCTTAGATTTAAATAAAATTTAAGTAGCTGCAACTTATGTCCATTATTTCCAGTCCCAACTTTTGTGACCATGGGAAATAATTCTTGGCTATCTTTGTAGTTTCTTTTAATGAATCTGAATGAGACTATCATGTCTTCCTCAGTCTTTTTCTCTCCAAACCGAACCTCCCAAATTTCTTCAGCCTATTCTCATAGGGCATGTCTTCATGTCCTATATCATCTTCTAGAAAATGGCTGCCCAGAGTTATACCTAATACTCCTGGTCTGGTCTCACCAATGCTGAGTGCACATAAATTATGACTCTTCTGTCCTTAATACAATGCTTCCTCTGAAGCATCCACAACATTTTGATCTCCAAATTAAAATGATTTTATATTATTTAATAAGTTTAAGGATTTTAAATGTGGCTTATTGGGAAACCGTCCATTTTCATGGTATCAATTATATTGTATTTTATTTATCATAACCACTGTTGTCATTTTGACCTGATACCCTATGTATTATAAATCACAGTGGTATATATATTTTTGATGAATAGTTTACAAATATTATAAAAACATAAAGAAACCATACAGAATCATCTTTTGAATATGTGGTTTTGTATTTGGAAATCCTCTGTCTTATTGTGAGCTGTAATGCTGTTACTGTGATAAGTCTTCTATACAATCCAGAAATACGAACTACTAGCTCTGTAGTCATTTATTACATGTAGTAATACTGAAATCTCAGGATTAGAATTAAATAGACCTATAGCCTAAAAGCACTGTCTTTATTCAGCCATACCAAGGTAGTCTGAAAGAGAATACTTTTCATATTCATGCTATGAGGTGTGATAAATTCTAGCATTAAATGAATCTTCTTTGTGTGACTGCATATACTATAATAGTGAAATTCTAATTAGTTGCTGTATATTTCTAGATCTGTTTTTTTACCTTTATTCTGCTTCATATCCCTTTGAATTATCTGATGATGACTAAACTAAAACTGATTAAGAGTTCACATTTGACTTTCCTAATCATATTAGTTAGCTGTTCTTCTCTACACTGAACAATGAAATTATAGCTTGGCTATCTTCCATGGCTCATAATTGCTTGTTCCTGCAAATTTTACCCATTTTGGCTAGAGTGCATTTGTGACCCAGAAAAATGAGATGTAATGGAGGCTTTCATCGCACTCATTTTAAAATATGCCACATTCTTAAAGATATATCTTTCTTGGCCCAAGGATAGAGACAAAAATATTTCAATGACCAGTGGGCATGATTTTTTATTAGTATTTTGGTGGCTAAAGGACTGTTCCTTGCAGTGATACTTATGAGCATCTGCAGGAGTTTGCTCCTTTCATCAAAACAAAAACACTGAAAAGAGTGTTGCAGTTTGTGATATTTATGAAAATTACAACTATATGGTCTCCTATTTCTTTATAACTCAGCCATATACCATGCTCCAAGAAGACAACAGCAGCTTCTGAAGTTTCATATCACAAGGCATTATCCTAAACCAGTGGTGGCAAACCTATGGCACAGGTGCCAGAGGCGGCACTCAGAGCCCCCTCTCTGGGAATGCACGCCATCACCCCAGTCCTAGGCCTTCAGCTGGGTTTTATAAAACCTTTTTGCTTTAGGCCTCCACTGCCGTGTGCAAAAAAAAAAAAGGTTCAATCAATCAGTCAATTTCAACTTCTCACGGGGAAAAAAAGATCTTGCAAAGTTGGAATTGATTGATTGAACTTTTTAGTCCCACCCAGTCTGCCGTTACCACTGCAGCCACGCCCACCCAATTGGCCACACCCAGCCAAGGGCCACACCCAGCCAATGGCCACACCCACCCGGCACCCAACGATGCATAAGTGGGTTTGAGGGTGCATTTTGGGCACTCGGTCTCTAAAAGATTCGCCATCACTGTCCTAAACCAATTCTGCATTCAGACTGCCAAATGTTTTCTTTAAGACCCTCCCTTCTCCCACCCCACCTATTTTTCCCCGCTAACTTAAAAAAGCTATTCTCCCATCTCTTGCAGATGTGAGCCATTGTTCTTGCTCTCCTGCTCTCTCCATGCTAAATCAGAGGAACAGGATACGCATGCTTCACCTACAAAATATGGGGGGTGTTACTTCTCAGACTGACAAAAAGGCTGAGAGTGTTTGTGTTTTCCTTTCTGTATACAAAGTGCAGATCAGAACCTTGGGGACTTGTTAGAAAATAAACATGCAGGAGGTCAGCTCTATGCTACAGTACAGTGTGTGTGTGATTTGGAATTTGTTCCTCATATTAAATTAATCCTGATTTCTCCTAGCCCTGCTATTTCTTCAGTGGCTCTCTCTACATAATACAATTACTTGGGTCATGGAGGGTACAAGGTTAGATTGCAACGCAAACAAAGCAGGTCTGTTTTGATTCAATCACAGATTCTTAAATTTGGTGAATCCCTGAACATCTAAAATGATACATGAATTTCTGTGACCTTCCCCCATCTTCATAACATAAATATTTCATTGGGGTCAGGATTGTACAAAAAATAAATAAATAAAGTCACATGCTATAATTAAAGGTTAATCTGTATATCAGATAAAAGGATTGTAGAACTTGGCAACTTTATGAAATAAGGAAACTATTAAATTAGCACAATATTTTAAAGGGAAAAATGAGCTTGGTTAGTTTGCATAATTACTATATTTGTTAAATCTTTCTTGGGGGTGGCAGACATGTACCTTGTACAAGAAAATATGCTTTGTTACAAAATGCATATAAAATAAACTTGGTCCTTACAAACTCAAAATACTGTTCCTCATTTGTCTATGGTTCCTAAGGCATGTCTTTTCCTATCCTATTATGTCTTGTTTTCTAAAATTAGACTTCAGTTTTTAACTTCTGATATGTCCTTCTCTCTAATTATCAGTTTCTTCTCTACCCAAGCATTAAATTTGTCACATTGCTTCTCCTGTCCTCAGTCTATTCTGTTATCTATCTCTTCTTAATATTGTCTTTCTTCTTTTATGCTTTACTGCTTACAATTATTAGTCAATTTCTTTCTCTCTCCCCAGAGTCACTTGCTGGTTTCTCTCAGCACTTCCTTTCAAATATCTGGGGTTTATAGTCATCAACTCCTTCTAACCTCTCTTTGGCATCTCTCTCTCTTTCTCTTGTGTGTGTGTGTATCCTTCACAATGCCAATTTTCTGGATGCCTCAGCAGAGGTTTTTTGCTTTTTCCTCTAATGCCTGGTGCAGCTACTGAGTAAATGAAATCTTCTCTACCTGTTCTGCTGGCAACCATTCAATTGGTTGTTTGTCTCTCTTCTCTCCCTTTCCCTCTGCCTGTCTGTCTATTCTTTTAGAATAGAATAGAGATGGAAGGGACCTTGGAGGTCTTCTAGTCCAGCTCCCTGCTCAAGCAGGAGAACCTATACTATTTCAGACAAGTAACTGTCTAGTTTCTTCTTAAAAACTCCAGTGATGGAGCACCCACAATTTCTGAAGGCAAGCTGTTCCACTGGTTAATTGTCCTCACTGTCAGGAAGTTTCTCCTTAATTCCAGGTTGCTTCTCTCTTTGATCTGTTTCCAACCATTGTTTCTTGTCCTGCCCTCTGGTGCTTTGGAGAATAATTTGACCCCCTTTGTGGCAGCCCCTCAAATACTGGAACACTGCTATCATGTCTCCCCTATTTCTTCTTTTCTTTAGACTAGCCAAACCCAAGCCCTACAGCCGTTCTTCATATGTTTTAGTCTCCAGGCCTTTGATCATCCTAGTTGCTCTTCTCTGAATTTTTTCCAAACTCTCAACATCTTTTTTGTGATATGGTGACCAAAATTGGCTGCAGTATTCCAGGTGTGGTCTTACTAGGGTTTTATAAAGTGGTACTAATACCTCACGTGATCTTGATTCTATGCCTCTGTTTATACAATCCAGGATTGTATTAGCTTTTTTGACTGCTGCTGGACACTAGTGGCTCATAGTCAAGTGATCGTCCACTAGGATTCCAAGGTCCCTCTCACAGTTACTGTTTTTAAGCCAGATCTCACCTAATCTGTACCTGTACCTTTGATTTTTCCTGCCTAAATGTAAAACTGTGCTTTTCTCCACATTGAAACCCTTTCTCTCTCTCTCTCTCTCTTCACATACAGACACACACATAGACACACAAACATAACACACACACACACACACACACACACACAGAGAGAGAGAGAGAGAGAGAGAGAGAGAGAGAGAGAGAGAGAGAGAGAGAGAGCAATTTTCACTGTAACCGACAATCATGATTAAAGTTATTGTTAAAATCTCCCATGTTATTTTACCAGTAGCTTAGTATCAGAGGCTTAAAAAAGAAGAAATGAGGCATTACATCAGGAATAGCTTTATATCATAACTGCTCTTTTTTCTTGTCTTGTTCTTTTTTTTTCTTTTTAAATGTTCAAACAAATGCGTACAATAAATATTGATTTCTTCCCACATGGATGGGAAGCTCATAATTTATTTTCTTTTTGTTTCTTGTGAAGTAAGGCCAAAAATATTTAGTTATTCTGGAAACTGTGGAAACTCCATGAATTGAACACAGAGCTTATTTTTTATGCTCTCTGATGGTCATGGCTGTTCATGGTGTCTCCTGAAGGTTGGCTTCAAACATCTGTGGGGGGCATTTGGAGATGAAACCTGCACTGTGTGAAAGTGTCTTTGGTATCATATGTTAACCTCTTTATTGTGGGTTCTATTTTGCTTTATGGTTTGTTCCATTATTTCTTTTAAATCTTTATGTCCAGCTTTTCTATATATTTATTAAATTTGTACATTCATCGGATCCCAGCAATTTTAAAAGCACTCAGAGCAGCTTACTGTATTCTATTATGAGAACCAAGCTACAATTAGACCACTTTCAATGCAATGTTCAATGTTGTTTGTTACAGAAAAAGATAGTATCCCTTTACCTAATGTAGCTGATTCCTGGTAAATTAAGTGGACTCAGATGTTTAAAGGGAAAGTCCTCAGGGCTTGGGTAGGTGATATATTTTATTTTAAACGAATCTATTTAAGCTGTTTTCAGTGCATGGATGTCCTTGGTGTATTGTTATTACAAACAATAGAAGGTGCAAGCAATAGGAAAACAAAGGAAACAGGCTTGTGATGAGCAGGAGACCACAAAGTATCCTTGACCAGTAGTTGGGGGTGGGGTGGGTGGGCAGGAGACGTGTCAATGATTTTGGGTGAGTGAAGGAGAGAATGAAAGATTTGGGGCCTAGCTTATTAAGTTGCAAAGAGATGCCTAGGACAATGCTGAAATGCTGTTTGATTTTCTAATGACAGTTACCTCTTGAGCTCATCCTCTGCTGCTCTTCTTTCCGAATCATATAAAACTGGCACAGTTTCTCATGCATTATGCATTAAACCCATATGGCAGTTTGAGGTGGAGAATCTCTTGGGGAGGGGGGAAGGGAAGCATCATACCGTTTTTTTCACTGCAAAGGGCTATAAAAGTAAGAAGAGGAAAGGAATAAGAAAGAGGTGAAGGAGAGGAGCCTATACAAGAAGCAGTCAAGGTAACCTCTGACATACAGAGTAAGGAAGCAGAAAAAACTATACCACAGACACTTCTAGAAAGAGCCACTGTGGTCTGAGAATTGTGCAGCTTCTAGTTCTCATGTGGTCCATGTCAATCGCAATGAATAAATCAAAGCCAAGCTACCCAAATAAGAAACTACTCAGAATAAGGCATTGAACTGCTAGAATCAAACCAAAATACAGTATAGTATTTACAGTACTAAACTGTAAGAGAAGGGAATAGATATGAGAATTCCCATATCTGAGAGTGGTAGTGAAAAGTAGATCTGTATATCACTCTCTTGATTCCCTCTATCCCAGTCATAAGCATGTGGTGAAAGTCACAATGATCTCATAGGTACATGTAACATGCAAATGTCACGAATTATATAAGATTATATAATTCTATAATTCAAATAGTAATAATTTGAATTATTAGTTAATTGTCCTGACAGTTAGAACAATTAACCAATGGAACAAACTGCTACCAGAAGCAGTGAATGCTCCAACAGTGGAAGTTTTTAAGAAAAGACTCGACAGCCATCTGTCCGAAATGGTGTAGGGTTTCCTGCCTGAGCAGGGGGTTGGACTCAATGACCTCCAAGGTCCCTTCCAACTTTATTATTATTATTAAATGTATAATTGATATCATTTGCGTGTTGCTTATATGCCAGTGGCATGATAGATGTGACATCCCTTGCTTCCTCCTATACATTATAAACTTTATTGCCTTTTGAGACCAATATCAAGACCTTTGTTTTTTCCTTAACTGTAGTAACAAATGTAGACAGAAGTAATCTTTAAAAATCATTTTATTTAAACATGCAGTGATCAACAAAATGCTGACAGTTTAAAAAAAACCAAGTAAGAAGAAACATCAGAAGCAGTTACCTCTCAAAGCATACTTGGGGATTATATAAATACATTTGAACTCCTAAAGGGAGATAACATTCGTTTTTAATATTTTACTTCAGGAAGCTGTCTCATTAAATGGTGACATTCTACCTGTTGCTACTTTGTACTTTTGAAAAATAATAATAATGAAGAAATGGATGGCAGGAGAGAGTTAAGAGTTCTAGCTATAATTTGTTCATGAAGATTTCTGCAACCCAGATCTGGTAGTCCTGCCCCAAATGAACTTTATAAACTTTCTCAAATTTATGACAAATGATACGCAATTGTAGCCCACCTGCTAAAAACAATGTCAGTAGGAGAGTAGTATCATCCAGAAGAAAAAAAAAACATTCTTTGACAAATTGACTAAATTAGTAGATCAGTGAAATGCCGTGGACATAGTATACTTAGATTTCAGTAAGGCATTTGACAAGGTAGATCCCAACCTACTTCTTGGTAAGATAGAAAAATGTGGGATAGACAGCATCACCACCTGATGGATTTGTAACCGGCTAACAAAAGAGAGGCTAGGTGGGGTGGTAGGTAGTATACTGATAAATCATTTTGAAACATATTCCAATTATAACTCAAAACTTTTAAGTGTGCACACCAGCACAAAAAGTTAAGAATCCCTAATGTAACCCAGCATGATTGTATAACTCAGTGGTGGTGAACCTATGGCACATGTGCCATAGGCGGCACTCACAGCTCTCTCTGTTGGCACGTGCACCATCGCCGCCAGCAGCAGGTCCATCAGGCCACCCCGTCACCCAGAGCAGGAGCCCCATCCAGCACAAAGGAGGCGAACCGGCCGACTAGCAAGCTCGAGTAGAGGTGGTAGAGCAGAGATCACCAACTATTGCCGATTGGTGGACAAGGAAAAAAAGGAAGGGGGAAGCATTTTACATGCATGCATGCACGCACGGGGCTGCAAGCATGCACACACTGCAAATGGGGTGGGGCTAGTGCCTGCATGATACTCACTAGCCCTGCCCCTTTCTTACATGGTGCAGCGCCTTATATCTGCACCCCATGGCACGGCGGCAGCCATTTTTGCGCCTTGCAGCACGGTGGCCCATTTTTGTGCCCCCAGGTTTTGTGTGCCAGAGGCAGCACTCAGAGGCGCCTCCCTGCCCCCCCCCCGAGGGCATAATGCTGATGCAGCCCTGGCACTTTGCAATAAATAATTTTGGGTTGCGGTTTGGGCACTCCATCTCTAAAAGGTTCGCCATCAAGATGCTTTCCTATGAGGAACTGCAAGCTGTGATATATATATTATGTTAGAATACATTGTTATAACCAAGGGTGAACATTTTTTGTTAAATAGGAAAAGATGAAAATGCATTTATACAGTTAAAGCAATGTTTTTTTAAGCAAACTAGAATAAGATAAGAGGATAATTTATGGAAACCACAAACCTGTAGTTGAGGGAAATTCTTTTTACAAATGTGTTAATGATCTTTAAAAGAGTGCAATAGTAGCAAGTTTCAGAAGCTGCTTCTTGGCTAAGCTAAAAAAGCTAGTATATGACATTAGCACTGGAACTTAAAATATGAACCACATTTGATTGTTTTGCCAGCTTTTTGTGGCGATCAAGAAGTTGCCTTCCTGTCTCACTGTCAAAAGTTCCCACAGAAAGAATCTTCATTTTACAAAAAGGAACTGAGATTGAAAGAGCAAAAGTAATCACCTATCAATTGACAGGATTTCATCCAAGAAAATGTCATATTTGACTAAGTTTCAAGGATTTGCAGTAGATAGAGGAGTTGGCATATGCATGTATAATATGCTTCAATAAAGAAAGATGCAATAAAAAATTATTGAACATTATGAAAAGAATATGAAAGATCTGTGTTTCACTTCACAGTAGGGAAATTCTTTTATCTGTAATATATTATTTATTCTAAGTTGTTTTTATGCAGAAGGCTTAACATGTTCTAAATCAGGTGAGCAACCTGCAGTTTTAAAGTTTTTTGCAGACCTCAGCATAATCACCAAAGCCTGCAAATAGTGTTTCTCAATCTCAAAAACTTGAAGTTGTGTGGCCTTCAAGTACCAGAATTCCTCTGCCAACATGGCAGATGAAGTCCACACATCTTAAAGTTGCTGAGATTGAGAAAAATTGCTGCAACTGATCAGTTTGGGTCATATTTGCACTTACCACTTATTCCAGTTTAACTGTAAGCTTGTTTAAGAAAATCTTGCCCAGGCTATTAGCAAATTCTGGACTTCTTAGCCTGTCATTATAATTAATTGACAATTATTTCTGTAGAGTAGACATGGATAATGTCCTCTATCAATCTTCTACTCACTCTGAAAGCTAACTCCTGCTCCTGCTCACTTTCTCTCCCTTTGCCAGTTTGAGTTTCCAACTTTTTTTGGAGAAGAATTCTTTCATTTTGCTGCAGCCTCCCATTGGACAGTTTTGCTTCTTGATCTCTCTGTTTTCTTTTCCAATGAAGTTATTGTATGGTAGCCCTGCCCTTATCAAAACATATTGCCTATTCTTTTAAATAGAATAATATGAAGAATGATGGCAGACGTGTCAAAATAATCTAGAGAAGCAAAATTATAGTGTCAGCCTAAAAGCTCTATATTATTTTACAGGGGGAAGGATCAGATCTGAGCTTTACTAATTTACTCTAACTGCTCTTTGTTACTATATCTGACTGACAGAGGATTATTTTGAATGGAACAATCAGTTCAAGTTGTTATCTCAGCCAGAAGCATTCCAACAAACAAAATGATAAGTGCTCCTCAAACTAGGAGGAGAAATCTCTTAACCTGCCTTAATGCTGCAGCTCACATGCACACATATATATATAGAGAGAGAAGAGTCTAAATTGAAACCCTGCATGTTCAGTGTGGCTAGAAAGATACCCCATTATGAACTTCCTGTATTCATCAGTTCTATTTCACAAACAATCAAGCATTGCATTTCCCAAATCTCTTTCAATCTGGGAGAAAAATCTCTGAGCACAATTTCTTTTTCTTGACTTGCCAGGTAGCTTGGACTCACAATTCTTATGAGCTTATTATTCTGGAAATGCATTCCTTCCCCCGCCCCCTTACTTACTGTTCCATGCCAAATTGCTGCATTATCTATAGAGGAAACATAGAAAACATAGAGTTTTTCTGCCCACAGAAAATAGACCTTAGATCTGATACAATGGTTCTGATATGCTATGAATTAGATTACCAATTAGTGCTTCTTAACAAGAATATAAATGCTCTAAACATGCCAAACCATTTGCTTTGTCTTGTAATGCTTGAAATATTAACAGCAATTAAATCAAAAGGCTTCCTGGAGTCATCCCAGTGAAACGTTAATTATGCAAGGATTTAGGGAGATATACAATCTCTCCCTAAATCACCGACTCACTGTGAATCACTCCAAATCATGCCACCGTATTGAATGAGTTAGTATGCAGCAGGTACAGATAAAGAACTGTTGTGTTTTTAAATGTGTTAGTTTTTCTATTACTTAGGACTCTACCCATAATATGGCCCATGAGACTCGAGTTACTGCAAAACACAGACAGGGTTGAGAATAAGCGCACAGATCATCCAGGACAAAAGTACATGTGCTCTTGTTTAATTTAAATTAAGCTAAATAAAATAAATACAAACAATAAGACTGTTCCCAGTGTGCATAATGCCTTTTCTCTTTTGTTGCAGTAAATTGAAGTAATATTGGCAAGGGATCTGGGAACTGCAACCAACACTTTTAGAGTCACATCCTGAGGCTGAGCATGTCAATAGGGATATTGCTGAAACTTTTCTACAACATGTGAACGGAGGCTCTCTGCTTTTGACATATGGACTATGGAAAGAGAGATTGTGCCAACAGTAACTATACTACTGCTAGGAAAAGACTGGGTTGTGCTGGCTCAGTGCTTCAGCCAGCAATAACACTGCCTTTATTAACCTTTACTTCCCTGCTGATTTAGAAATGCAACATAACAGCAGGAGGTGATAGTAGTAAATAACAGCAGGCAAAAGGACTTGGATGGGAAGGCATCTTCTACTTCAGCTCTGGAGATTCCAAAATTAGATTAAAATGCAGCAAACACCATGGATTTTAATTAGGAACAAGCTGTAGCAATGGGAAAAACATCTCTATATCTCCCATATTTTACATTTGCAGTATCTATGTGTATGTTTGTGTGTGTGTATACATGCACATTTGTGTGCATTTGTGTATGTGTATAGACACACATACACACACACAAATTCGCAGACTTATCTTTGCCAACAGCCAACATCAAGATAAGAGGGATTAACACTAAAGGAACAATCCAGCAGAAAACAATATCCATATCAAAGAACCAAGGAGAAAACTACAGCCCAAACATCACTGAGAGAACAATCTCCTGCATGCAAACAGGGAGCAAATCCCATACTCACTCACACAGATGAGTCAACCTAGCCAGGTAATGAAGCATCTTCCAAATGAACAAACAACCAAGCTCAGAGAGCACCAAGGACTCCACAGTATGTATTTGTATTCACATATATACTTTGTGTTATATTTGTGAAGAAACTTACAAATATTGGTCATTCCCCTAACAAAATAAGTCAAAATTCCTATATCCATATTGATTAAACTTAAAAGATTATAGCAGAGATGCACAACCTTTTTGGTGGATGGAACCTGCACTTAATTGGGCATTGAAATCTGCAAAAGACCAACACAATGATGCTAGATAGGCATGTTTACATCTATTTATCTCAGTTATAGGATATTTTAAGCCAGACATGTCAAACTTGCAATGTCACGTGATGTCGTACACCGTATCGGGACTGTTTTGCCATTGCCAGCAATGGGGTGGACGTGGCTTCCACGTGATGCATCCGGCCCACAGGCCGGCAGTTTGACATCCTTCCTTTTTCTTCTTTCAATGAGTTTTCCATTGGAAAGCAGCTGGAAAATGTTGGTTGACTTTTGGTAGTCACCAGAACGGTGAAGGAACCATATACAGCCTTAGGCACAAAGCTATACGTAACTATACCAAGCACAGCAATGTCTATGTTTTTATCTTTATACTGTGTAGCTGTCAAAGATGAGGAGCCTGACATAAACAAAGAAGTGGTAGCATTAATTCAGCACCATAAGCGCAGTTAAATATACAGTGATTGAAGCCCAGACTTTTTAGATCTAAGCACAAAGCTTAGTGACAAATATACTGTTTAATTTAGAAGAAAAAAAACACCTCAAATTCTTTCTGTAGTATTTATGAAGAATGACCTAAATTAGATGATATTTTTCTGTATCTATACCAAATAAGATACTCAAAGAAATAGTGCAAGATCGGAAAATGTGGATAGGCCTGACCCATAGAATTGCCAAGAATGAGACTGAATGGATAATATCATCATCATCACATCATCATCATCATCATCAGCAGCAGCAGCAGCATCAATCATCATTATCACCACCAAATAAGAAATTGATTAAGCAAGCTAAAAGCATGAACCAATAACTGATAATTTTGAATGGATCAAAAGTGTTCTTTCCTTCTCTCCCTCTCCTATGGCCTTGTCAAATATAAAAGAAAATGTATAAAAACTGAGCTAAAATTCACTTTCCAATTTTAATAGTGTTCACAGCAGTTCATGTGCATTTACAGAGAATGATACCCAACTATGTGCATATTAAAAATGCACAAAAGTGCATTTTCAATTTAAAATTCCTGTAAGAATTAAGCAACTGGAAAAGTGCATGCAAAAATCCCTGCATTAGAACATACATACAGTAGAAATGATAGCCCCTAGGAATAGCAATGGCCCACGACACACTCCATCAGGAATTATCCAGAACCAAAGACAAGATACAGAAGGATGAAAGAAACAATGTAATCTACAAAATCAGCTTTAACCAATGCAACCAATTCTACATGGGACAAACATTACATCAATTAAAAACCAGGATCCACTAACACCGGCTGGCACACCATGATCCCAAATCCTTAATCTCTACCCACACCAAACAGTATTATTTTGTTTGGAGCCACACAAAAATCATCGGCACGCTACCACCTGCCATGTTCGTGAATTCCTAGAAGCCTGGCACTTCACAAGCAATTCCATCAACAGACACATTGACCTACAAACAGCATATGAACCCCTCAGAATCCAAATCAACCACACAGCCAAGCAGAGACAGCACTGACCCACAACCAGCAGTTCACCTTCCACTGACCCTGACCTGATGTAACCTCCCCATCACAAGACCCATCACAAGACTCACTGATGACTCCACCTGACTCATCACAAGACCCATCACAAGATCCTCACTTGACACACCCACATCTGAAGCCCTTATAAACAGGAGAACACTGACATCCCCTAAACTCCACTGAAAATGTTACCTAGCCTGGTAATGAAACTTTCAGAAATCAACCCACAAGTTTGAAACTGAACCTTCGCCCTCATACATAGAAATAGTCATAATGGATCTTTTTTGCCATCTGTGAAGCTGAATCAAACTTTGGCAGAACTACCCATGTATATGTCCAATAATCCAATACACAAAAATCTTATTTTTACAAATATTAAATACAATACCAGTATTAAAAATATGTCCATGTAAATTAATAGAGATACCAGGGTGGCTGCCCAAGAAAACAAAGATCTAATCTGAGCTGTGAAACTTGTATATAGATCTTATTTTATGAAGTCATCAGCAGCATTACTTCTGTGAGTTTGTGCAAAGCTTTGAAAGGGATAGTTCTTTGTATCTTTAAAAAGCACAACACTGTTTTACTTCCAACAGAGAATAAAGATTTCAATTATCCAATTACCAGGATGCTACTATCAGCCATATGCAAATAGCATTACATTTAGAAAATGCCAAAAATGAATCTCTTCTACTTCCTTAATATTAAGCTGAGTTGTCTTCATTAGAGACAAAATAGGCAAATCTATTAATTGGAGACTCAACTGCCTTGATCATATTGAAAAAAAAATAGAAGCTGTTGAAAACAGAATTAAAAGGTTTCATGAGGAAAAAATAGACAGCTGAAGACCTCGGTCAAAGGCATATTCAGAAAATATTTTGAAAGGCGTATGTGCATTTCATTTGCTGAGGGAAGATAACAAAAGTGTTTTTCAAGTATTTGGAAAAACTGAAATTAAAAAAAGACAAAATTAGTCTGCAATTTCTCAGTTCATCAATGGGTTTGTAATGCTGTATAAGATGATGAAAGACTTGTTCTGCCTGTGAAAAGAAGCTGTGGTGTTGTGCTTTAGCTCCCAGAAATCCACAAATCTTAAAGTTGAGAAACACTGGTTGGAATGTTTTAGGATACTGGGAGAAAGCTCTGGTAAGCTGGATGTAAGTGACATTTTGTTGTGTGGGTATTGTGGTCAGGAAGTGGGGCGGAGAAAGGGAGTTACATTGGGAAGTAAGCATTCCATTGGCCTTTTAGTTCAGATAGAAGTCTTGAATCTAAAATAGCTTTAATAAGACAGAAATATTTTAGTTTTGTGGTTTTCATCTCTGCTGGTGCTCTTCAGAAAAGAAAATTCAAATGTGGAAATTGTTCTTACCTTTTGTATGGATCAGTAAGAATCTTCAAGGTTAGAAAGGGATGCCCCTGCTTTTTATACATTTCTCGCCTGATCTCCCTGGGATTGGATTATAACAGTTGCTACTGGGAGAAAGGAAACCAAGCTATTGAAGGGATCTGGCAATCACTTCTGGAATTCTATTTTGCTGACAACATCTCAATGTCTATATTTATGTTTGCAACGGGAAGTAGGTCATTGGCTGGCAAGAAGTGAGACTTCAGATGGAGCAATCGGATCTACTGTCCTACTGCGACTTGGGGGGAAGGAGTTTTCCAGAATTTCTTTCTCCACAGTCACCAGCCTAATCCAGTCTATTTTCAGACTTGATCTTTCTTTTTCTAACTAATCTTCTCACACCAAATTTGATCCCATTCATTTTGTATCTCCAGGGGTTATCCTGTAGATATACAGACAGAGAAGCAGACAGGCAGACTGAATGAGTCTTGATCCCTTTTATGTAATTTCTTTTAAACATTCAGATCAACTCAACCTTTATTACAATTCCTCAAAGTAGCTACCAAAAATTATAGCAAATTTAATTGCAAGATATGACACACAAAATCTGTCTTGCAAAACTGATCAAAATTTACTTTATGGTACAGTATAGTCCTCAACAACCAACAGCTTGTGCCTGCTATTATTGTTTTTTGTAGCATTTCCCTTTCATTATTTGGTGAATTTTATTAACCACTTTCCTTAATCCTTCTTATTATATGATTATTATTAACCAAAAGAATTGCTGCTGATTGCCTTGTCTTCAGGTAATTTCATCTTAAAGGACATATGCTCAACACAGCTGTCACAGCACTTTGCTGATCTACAAACCTGAAAACAAACAATAGCAAAAAAAAAATCTTTTAATCCAGCAGCTTTGTAAGTATGCAGATACGATCTAACTACATCACTATAATCTGCTGCTTCTTGTATTTTATTACAAAAGGAAGAAGCAAAATGTGTCAGTGAATTGCCTATTTTATTTTTTATTCTATTATGGAAGGGGTAACATAAATATTGCCTATACATCCCACACACGTTCATTTTGATAATGCAATAGGTTTGCCCAGTGGTGGCATTCAAATATGTGAACAACTGGTTCTCTGTGTGGATGCCACTTCCGGAAGTCCATTCTGGGCCTGGGCAACAAAAAAAATAGCTACCGGTTCTGCCAAAGGGGTGAAAACCGGCTGAATCCCACCACTGGGTTTGCCTACATCTCACAAAATATCATACTAATATAAATTAATTTCTTCCTCTTCCTTCCAAATCAATCTACTGCAATAGGAAGGCATCTTAATTCAAGGCTATGGATCATAGTCTATTACACTGGTCTAGTGCAGGTTGGAAAATAGATTTTATTTTTACTTTTCTCGCCTAGGGATGAAGGACTGTGACAGGCACCCAGCTGGGTTTGTGTCTAAGGGCAGATCAGTTTCCCCACTTCAAGATCAGCAAATTAATCACTACATCACATTGACTATGATGGAAGGAAATTGAATTAAAATTACCAACTTGCTGTCAAGCTCAAAACTAAAACACTAAGCAATGAACTGTATATATTTATATATAGTTTTATAGAGGGGAATAAAAGGAAGGAAGGAAGGAAGGAAGGAAGGAAGGAAGGAAGGAAGGAAGGAAGGAAGGAAGGAAGGAAGGAAGGAAGGAAGGAAGGATGCTCATTACCAACTTCCCACAAGAAAATTCCATGGGGAAGTCAGCAGGAAATCAGATATTGCTCCCACTCCCATGGCTTTTTTGCCCATTGGTGGTCATTCCGTTACTCTATTTAGGTAAGTAAATATCTCTGAAACCATGGGGCATGGGTTGTTTAATAAGCCATGAGAAGAAGGAAAGAATAGAAAGAACTGTATGTTATAGCTGACCATGCTTCCATCAATTTTCTGGCAAGATTACCATTTATTGATGAAGCAGATTTTGAACAGAATGCTAGAGTTTCCAGGAAAGCCATCAATATTGACAATTCAAATTCTAGATAGTAATCTGACTTTCTAGACATAGATACATATTTTGAAGCCTTCAAAATCTTAGACTGAATTCTTTAAAGAATAAACATATGATTTTTAATTAAGTGCATAGCTTATTTGAGAAAAAGAGATAATATCTAAGGTGTAGACATATAAATGCAATTCAATTTATACAAAACAGTTTTCTGAGCAAATGATGGAATCGTCTTCAATAATTTGATGGATTAATGTCAAACATTCTCACCCATCTTACAAAATGAGGAAATTTCAGATGTCTAGGTTTCTTCTTCATATCCTTTCAGAGCCAAATGATAGGGTATTATTGCTCCATTTAATATTTTCTCAACAAAATTTTTTTTTATTACAGCAAGCCTCTTCAGCCCTCATGCATGGCTAATAGATCTGCATTTCATCTGCATTTTGAGGTGAGTCATTGTAACTTTGCAGGATTTTTGAGAAAAACTTCATTTTAAAGTGTCTATTAACTAATTATAAAGAATGCTGGGCGCCAATGAAACTCCTAAAAAGATATGCATGAAAGCCACATGAATATAAAATGCATTTTTTTATTATTATACTGAATAGTAAAGCAACAAATAAATCATAAGTAATTGAATGTTTCAAATGTAGCATTACTTAAATGGTTTAAAGTCTTTATTGTAAGAACTCCTTAACCAGCATAGTTGAAGATACCAGCATTGTAGGTAGTGGGAATAGATACGTCTTTGTGGTTGAATTCTGGATATTTGCAAGTTTGAGTCAAATGGGCCATTGCAAAAAAGGAAGTTTACTTCCATTTTGTCCCTGTACTTCAATATTAGTCTTTCTCATGTATGTTATGGACAAAAAAAAGATTTTTTTTATGCCAGTGTTTCTCAAAATTCTGGAAGTTGAAGTCCACATTTCTTAAAGTTGCTTAGGATTGAGAAACAGCAAGTTCTAGTCTATAGAATTTATAATCATGTAGAGTTAATTTTCACCAGAACGTTATTTAGTCTGGGGAGCATCTGCCAATTGACTTAACTTAGACTACCCATCTAGTGTCCTTTCCACTTCTATCTGACCCCTAAATACAATTTAAAGAGTATTCTATGATAAACAGTTTCAGGCTATTTCAAGAATGGGCAATCTGAATTTGCAGGACTTCTTTTTATGGTTTTTGGAGACTTCCCTAGCTACAATTGCTAAAAATCCTTTTGTCATTCTGAGATATAAAATACATAAAAATATAGTACAGAGGAAGAAAGGGAGGGAGGAAGGGAAGGAGGAAGGAAGATAGGTGACTGGTCACATTCCAATTCAGCAAACCCAGAAATTCTGAACCTGTCCAGGCATATGACATAGCCTCAGTTTGAATTATTGGCCAATCCAATATAGCCATTGGCTTCTCAAAAATATTAACTGGGACCTATAGCTATGAAAAGACTGCTCACTCTTGTTTTCAGTCTGGTTTTTTGTTTTTGTTTTCCTGAGCATTTGAACTCTGTGATCCCAAAGCAGTCCAACTGGCAAGTACTAGGTAGAACTGGATTTCTAGATGAAGTATTGGTTCTTGCATCTCTGAATACGTGGATCCCCTTTTGAAAATTAGCATGCAATGCAGGCATATTGCCTGTGAAACGTTTTGAAGCTTTAGTTTGGCAGCTGTTTTGTAAGGTTGTATTTTGGAACTTGCCAAGCAAAATGCTGATGAGGTCTGGTGTCACTAGCTGTGTCACCTGCCTTTGAAGATACCCTGCCGTTCTTGTCTCAGGCATATTTTTGACAGATCAAAAAGTAAGAATGACTTTCTGTTGATTTTAATTAATCCATCTCATTTATATTTTTTCCTTTCATCTCCTTTCCAAATATACTACATCACTGTACTGCATTCCCCATACGCCAGAATATTTTCTTCCATTCCTCTTGACTTCCATTGGTAAGGTTTTTTTTTTATTCAGTTACATAGAAGAACATTTTCTGGCAAAGCTAATTTTGTGGAAGTTTGCTCATCTCATATACCAATAAGGTGCAAATGATTCAAATGACATTTTCCTTGATATCCACCAGCCTTCCCACTCTGCTGAATTGTATTTTTTTTTAGCTTTATGGGAAGATAGCATACTACAATGAAAAGCACCAGCCTCAAGAATTACCTTTATTTCTAAGAATAAAACCCTGGAGCTATTCTTAATAAATAAAGTGTTAGATGGCTGAAACCCAATGCTTACTTTGGAAATATACCCAGAAAAAAAAAGACAAAAGGTGACAAGAAGCATTTAAGTGGGGCATAAGTATGATAGGAAACTACCTCTTACATCATTAAAAATGTTTGACTTCTGAAAAATGAAGCATTCATAAACACCTTCAATGGTTGCTGTTTTGTGGGGTTTTCCACACTATGTTCTCAAAAGTCTCAAACTTTGATACTGAAGAGTTAGAGATCTTTGTAATAAGGGCTTTCTACTATGTTTATGATCAATTCTAATAAAAGGATCTAAGACATTACAAGGAATTAATCTTGATCTAAAGGAAAGTTTACTTTATATTATTTATATTTGACATAGACTACCTATATAATATAAATAAACATTTGTTGCAGACAGTGCTCCCTTACAGTATGGATTTCCATGAGATTAGGTCAATGCGATGCATGAATGAGATTTTATTAATTAATTAATCACATTTATAAAGGCATCCAATTTGACTGGCTCTGAGTGATTTATAATAAAAATCATACAGGCAGAAAGAGAAATCAGTAAGAAGGCCAAACCAAAATTAAAATAATGGAAGCCATTATAAAGAATTTTTTTATTTAGTGTGTGACATAGAGTATCTGGATAAGAGTAATAGAAATATATAGAAAGAGCGTGTAATATTATGGTACATAAATGATTCAAAATGTTATATAAAAGTTATAGGTTACATTTTGAAATACATTGGTTCATGAGAATGGAATAATGGGATCCCCTATTCAAGAAAATCTGGAGTTTGTATCTTCTACTAATATATGACCAAGCATCTTTTAAATTAATTATTTAATTCAGCTAAAATGGTACTGCTGTGATTGGTCGTCTATTATGATATTGTTAGATATTTTAGTTTTTAGGCTGTGTTATGTTTGGTGGGTTCATTTCTGAGTTATTCATGTTTTAATTCTTTCTGATTTATTATGAGTTCTTAATTGTTCCCCATATGGGATTGTTTTTCTTCATAATACTGAAAAGTGGGTTTTGATAAATACATAAAATAAACAGCAACAAATAAATGACAGTCATTATTACAGAAACACACACACACACACACACACACACACAATTTTCTAGTTGTGTGACCATGGAAAGCTTTGGAGCTCTTCAATGAGGTATGTGTATAGCCTGGTGGGGTGGGAATCAAGCCTAAGGCCAGTGGGGCACTGTTGGGAAAGGGCAATGCTTGTAAAGACCAGATGGGTTGGGGGTCGGTAAGACAAGTGGAGAATGCAGCAAATAAACATGGAGGTGCTGCAGTGGCTGTAACTTTGGGACCAGGTTGTAAGTAGCTTTTGGGGAGTCCACGGTAACTTCAAACAGCTGTTAAGTGACCAGTCATAAGCTGAGGACACAGAATTGCATATTCTAATAATGTGCAAGACAGAAATTCCTGGTAATCAACAGGAATTACTATCCTTTGTTGATGGTTTTAATTTTCCAACCAGATTTACAGTTCTTTCCCAGTCCAGTTTTTTTGTCCTCCACCTTTTGCTTTTGAAAGGCACCTGTCTGGTTAAGATGAATCCCATAGGATTTACACATTCTTTCTTGATTCCTGCAACCTTTGATACATGACTGGAATTCTATCCTCAGGAAAAAAAAAAAGAGGAAGGGGGGGAACCTTCAAAGAATAAAGAAAAGTTCTGACAATAATACAATCCTATGAAACACATGGTAAAAGAGAAAAACAGCCTCCCAAATGAGATAACCAGCAGATGCTGCAGAATGTGGAAGTCATCTGTAAGCATTTAGGAGGAAAGTGAAGGCTGGAGCATTTCTCCACCAGCCAGATGTCCAAAGCAGGCATAGAAGAACCATTTATCTTCGACAACTGGGCCAGCTGAAAAAGCAGAAGCATTCCCACCAAGGGTCACTTGTTGAAACAGGTAACCATAAATCAACATTTTGCTTTTCAGCTTGTTTGAAATTGTAAAAATGTGTCTGCAAAGTCAAAACCATGATGCGTGTAATGTGGAAAGTACTTATTGTTTTAGAGTTTACTATTCTGAGTTATAAAAATGGAAATGATTATTTAACAAGAGCAGGAGGGGGAAAACCTCGCCATACACTAAATCTACTAAACAAATGTTTTAAGTTGTCCATACAAGAATCTTTCCTTATCAATATTGGATTTGCCTTGGGAGTTACTATGTTCCGCTATGTCAGAATGGCCAGATTTTACAAAGGGGGTAGAGTGTCAACTGAACATTCTAGAACAAGGTTTCTCAATTTCAGCAACTTCAGTATATGTACACTTCAACATCTTAAAGCCGGCAAGGCTGAGAAATGCTGATCTAGATCAATATTATTGACATGTGTATAACCTCAGAATAACACTTTGAACTGAGTGTCTCCCAAATTATTTTACTCAATTATCTTTATTTTTCTTTTTGTCAGAGAGCTGCTGTACTTTATCACTTTTAGTCTGTATTAATCAGGAAAGTTTGTCAATCAAAAACAATAGCACAGAGACTTCAGCAGCATAGCAAAGCATCAGTTTCATATGACAATATCAAGTCATCTCTAGTGCTTACTATGAATATTCCACAATAGGGAGAGAGTAGATTTTTTTTCTTAGTTGTTTCGTGAGGAAGAAAAAAAAAAGCAATTTAAGAATACTTCAGAAATAAAGCTGCCAGCTGTGTAGATGAAGGAGCACAGGTTAAATGATGGATGATCCCCCTTACCAATAAGTGTTCTTTGGAGAATAGCAACAATTGATTAATGAGCTTAATGACTTGATGCAGAATATGCCACTGAAGTAGATAAACACCTGAGTGTTACATTTTTCAACATTAATATTCTCTATTCTCAAATAGAAGTTTACTTTAAAAAATATCCAGCAGTTGAAACACTCAGTGGCAATAAAGACTTGTGGAGTGAGAGCAGAAGGAAACTAGCTATGTCTTTGAACATATTATCTGCAGGTTGGGGCAGGTAGGGTATCATACAGGTCAAATCACAAAAGAGTGCAATATACAGAGCAAGAATCATCTCCATATGAGACAGACATTTATGACAAAATAAAGCTGTTAAATACTTGTGAAAAATATTCATCTGAATGATCAAACCACAATAGCTAAGATGCTCAGGGAAGAACCATTGTAACAAACATTCTGACATGTAGATACATAAATACATTCAGTATATGTCATTTTTCTTATACTTGCTTATTGTATTTGTGTTTTCTCTAGCTTTTTGTATAAAATGAAGGAATATTTCGGTTCTTTTACAGTAGCATGATGCTCCCTTTTAATCTTAAGTATGGTCATTTCTTGTTATTTGTGGTGGTTACTTTCTATAAAGTAAAGTTGCCAAAAACACTGACTTACTGAATAGTGAAATCTTAGCTGGGATCGTGCTGGTTGGGCAACTCATCTTTTTTGCCACTCTTCATGAAAAGTGACCACAAAAGCACTGCAAATATTGATTCTTCAGTTACAAATGCATTGGAGTAGGTAAATTGGCAAATATGGAATCTGCAAATAACAAGAATTAGAATTATTTTCCAGGCTATGAACTATAATGGCATTTTATAATGTAACTGAAACATTTTTATACCCAAATTCAAACCAGTAATACATTTGGATCTTTGCCATTTCTATTCCATACACTTCCGATGGGAATCTGAAAGGTACTCTTTTTTGAAGTTATCCCTTCTTCCTTATGGCATAATTATTTCAACCAAATTTATTTTTCAAAAAGTGAATGGCTTGTGGAAGTTTATTATATGTTTTTTCAAAAGAAGAGGAAAGAGAAAAAAAAAATTTTAGGTAGAAGGATTGTGAATGTTCTGAAAAATTATTTTACATTCTCTCATCTTTTTTTTTTTTTTTTTTTTCAAATTTTTTTTTATTGTTTTCAACATAAAAAAAACACATCACAAATACATCACAATTGAAACCCCCCCCCACCCCCCACCCGGACTTCCCAAACCTAATCCCAGGATACTATTCAACTAAAAGTAACCTTGTATTAATATCCCTAACTCCACAAAGTGTTATTCTACATAAGTAGGTGAAATATATATATATGTATAAAAAAAGAATTTTTTTATCTAAAAACCTAACTTATATTCCACCATTCTATGCTTATTTTGAATATAAACAATCCATCTTCTCCATATTGATAAAAATTGTTCATTTGAGTGATCCTTCAAATAAGCCGAAATCTTTGCCATTTCAGCAAGATGCGAAACCTTCACTCTCCAGT